>NC_141108.1:13508238-13657152 GCF_041138505.1 Cibotium barometz | reverse complement strand
CTTGTTCCTCTTGAGCAGCCTTTGGATGTGCGGATGTGGTTTCTTCATTCTTGTTGCTTACATCTGTTTGTGGCAATGGCTGTTCCTCCTGAGCTTGTGTGGCACCTATCTCATCTGAAGTGGAGAGATACTATAGTGGTGAGAGGTTTTTGAATACAAGGATGGCAGGGCTAGTGGGTGGTGTTCGTAGTATTGACTCAGGAATTGTGGTCTCGAAGGGTAACTTCCCTGTTAAGCTCATGCTCTCCATTCTCGATTTTGTGTCAAGTGTGGTTGTTACCTCTGGTGGTGCTTGGTGTTCCTCGAGAGCCTGCTCTGCTGATACGAGGCAATGTCTTTTGTGACCTCTTCCTGCAGGTGCTTGGTCTCCTCTTCCACCTACTGTAGGCTACCCCTCATCTTTTTAGGCTTCCTTAGCCTCTTACCTTCTTTGGCTCCCTTGGAAATGCCCTGTGTAATCTCCTTTGTCTCTTTATGGACAACTTGTCCTTGCTATAGCTCTTCTGGTATGTTTGCTGGTGGCTTTATGTCTCCTTGGGCACGTGATATTTCCACTTCCTGAGTGCCTTCGGGTATGGGGATGTTGCCTGCATGGCTTAGAACCTTTGTGAGGAGGTAAGGGATGCACACTTTGGACTGGTGAGACCGAAGATAGTTTTCCATTTCCCTGTGGATGTACCATGCCCAATCATCGGATTTATCCTCATGTACTTTGGTGATTCTGTGGAGAGGGATCATGTAGTACCTGTCTACTGGTTTGACTTGCATGAGCATTGACATCGCTCGACAGGCTCTTTCATCAGCTTCCTCCCGTATGTTCTCATACTTAGCTCCATTGGAATTAAAGGAGATCCTCTTGAGCATGTCCTCCATGGGCATCTGATCTAGTGAGTGCACATGTGATTGAATGGGAGGGGGCAACTGTAGTGCATCTCTGATTATGGCTTTAGTGATGAGAACCTACTCTGTAGATCTCTTTGGCTTTGTGATGGTCCCCCTTTTTGTATTCTTGTCGTAGGATTTGAAAATTTTGGTACATAGTGATGGGTTGATTGTTTGGGGGAGTACCTCTGCCATCTTTCCTAGCCCCACCTTCTCCAGCTTATAATGCACATCAGTGTCTTCCAGAATCTTTAGGCACTCTGAGTTGTGGTATTGGAAGATGATTTTACCTTGATTGGTATGGATATCTATGTGGAGTATTGTCCCTTGTAAATTATGTGCATATGGCCCCAGATATGCATTGAAGAAAGTAAGGAACATGTCCAATAAAAATGGCTAAACAATGGTAAAAAAATCATGAAAACATTGTTTATAATTAATCCAAACAGAGATAACTATTAATACAAGGTACAATCGTATTAATAATATGTGAATAACCCACATCTATCTAATGTCAGCACGTGAAAACGTACTTCAACACTACCCTCAAAAATATTAAATTCTCGAGAAAAAAGAATTATCATGATTTTTTCCATTTTTTCCTAATTTTCTAGGGCCTCAAAATATGCTAATTCTGAATTCCATCAAACCTATTTTATGGCATTCTAACCTATATTTTTCCAAAAAAAAATTACAATCAGATTTGCACAAATACCATTGATATTTAAAAAAATACCAATTTCTAGGATTTCTAAAAATAATTTCTAGTATCGTGAAATGGCTAGGTTGTGAAGTGGTTTAACCCGTGAACTACTAACCCATGAACTGGCAGTCCATGAACTAGCAGTCCGTGAACTATTAATAGTGTATTATTCACGGCTAAACATTTTTGATGTATGTTAGTGATCTGTACATTCCTTGAGTGATTTATGATTAGTAGATGGAGGGAGGACATCAGTTTGCTTTTCGTGAAGTAGTAGGAGCGGGTTTGATATCATGAATTAGCAGACTACTATTTTACGTTATAAATCCCCCAATGTTGTTTTGTGAGAAGCATTGATGGAAATGATGCAATGGATCGAGAAAACAATAAAAAGGGAAAAGAAAAGTTGCAGATGCAAGTTGGATGGATAGTGAGCATGTGCAAACATTTTTAGCCTAGTCGTATGATAACCACGATTGAAACAATCCACAGTCAAGCTTAGAGCTCCTACTTGAGAACGATGATGTTGGAATTAGGGTTGCAGGAATGCACACACAACTTCAAGAAGATGAGGAAGCTTGAGCACAACACAGTAGTGTATTATGAGTGCCAAAAATGAAAGATAACAAGCCCTAGAAGATAATGGGCGTATATACAATGCACGGGGGAAAAAACCTCCTAGTGAGGGAAAAAGTGCCCCGGCGGTCCTAAGTGTGTTCACACACATCACTACTATAATATGGTAACAAATCCCCCCTGGAGTGATGCGGTGAACAAGAGCTAGCACTCATGTATAGGGAAGTGTCTAGCTATGTGGACGAATCCACAAAAGGGAGTAAGCCCAAAGCTTTGCGAAAAGCTTCGAACTTCTCACGAGGCAGAGCCTTTGTGAAAAGGTCTGCAAGGTTATCCTGTGTTGGCACATAAGCCAAACTGATCTCTCCTGCAGAGAGTCTCTCCCTGACATAATGGTAGTGCACCTCAATGTGCTTCGTACGAGCATGGAACACTGGGTTCCGCGCAACTGCCAATGCGCTCTGACTGTCAGTGAAGATGGTGGTGGCAGATGGCTGCCCAACACCCAAATCAGCCATAAGGCGTCTGAGCCACACACACTCAACCGTAGCTGTGAAAGCTGCCCTGTACTCAGCTTCACAACTAGAAGTGGCCACAGTAGGCTGCTTCTTGCTCAACCATGATATGCATGAGCTTCCAAGCATGAAGCAAAAACCACTCGTGGACACGCGTGTGTCATAACAACCAGCCCAGTCAGAATCTGAAAAAGCATGTAAATCTGGCGGCAATGATCCCCCCTTGGGATAAAACAACCCAAGATGCCGAGTACCACTCAAATAGCGAAAGATACGCTTCACTGCCTGCCAATGCTTAATGCCTGGGCTATGCATAAATCTGCTCACCTGTGAGACTGCAAACTGAATGTCTGGCCTCGTAATGCATACATAAATGAGGCAACCAACAGCTGTCTGATAGAGTGTGACATCAAAGTGATCTCCAGCATCATGAAGACTCAACTTCAAACCTGTCTCCATTGGAGTAGCAATAGGCTTGCAGTCTTCAAGGCCAAATCTCCGCAACAATGTTTCAATATACTTTGTCTGACACAAAGCAATACCTCCATCACACTGCTTAAATTGCACCCCCAAATAATGATGCAAATGCCCCAAATCTGACATCTCAAAAGAGGCATTCAAATCAGCCTTAAAATCAGCAATATGACTCTCATTTGGTCCTGTGAGCAGCATGTCATCGACATAGAGAGCAATGATTAGATGTACACCATCCACACGTTTAACATACAAAGTGCTTTCTGTTGGACTATTTTGAAACCCATGTGCAGTCAAATATGCATGTATTTTTTCATACCAAGCTCGTGGAGCTTGCTTTAAACCATATAAAGCCTTTTTTAACCTGCACACTTTGTTTTCCTGCCCTCTTTGAACAAAACCACGAGGCTGCGATACATACACCTCCTCATGCAAATCTCCATTTAAGAACGCAGTCTTTATGTCCAGCTGATGTACATTCCAACCATTATGAGCTGCTAATGCACAGATGCTACGAACAGTGGTCATACGACATGTGGGAGCAAAAGTCTCATCAAAATCAATGCCCTTCTCTTGAGCATAACCTTTTGCAACAAGCCTAGCCTTATGGCGATCCACTGTGCCATCAGGCTTACGCTTCAATTTGTATACCCACTTAGTGCCAATGGCCTTCTTGCCAGGGGGCAAGTCACATAAAGACCATGTACCATTCTTCATAATAGCATCGTATTCTGCTTGCATAGCAGCCATCCAATTTTCTGAACTTTGTGCCTCATCAAATGAAACAGGCTCACTTTCATCGCACATACTAGAAACAGCCAATGCATAACAATCTGACGCATAAGAGGCACCATGAGAGCCAGAACGAGTGCGACTAGACAAAGGGGCATCCAACTTGCTGTCACGCAAAGTCTGCACCAGCCATCTAGGCATATTCCTAGAGCCCTCAATCTCTTGTCTCTCATTTTCAAGTGCATCATGCACATCTGCATCAGATATAGGCTGATCTGTGCCATCATTTAAAACCTGCATAGGCTGAAAAACTGCCTCATGAGGTATTGCACTTGACTGTGCACCACTGAAAAGAGGCAACAATGTATCATAGACATCACGTGAGCTGATATCTGTCTCCTTAGTACATGAAACCAAGGGCTGAACTGCATCTTCCACAAATACAACATCACGGCTAACCAAAATGCGCTTTGTCTGTGGATGATACAAACGATAGCCTTTGCTCTCAGCACTATATCCAACAAAAATACATTTGACAGCTTTGTCATCCAATTTTCTGCGATGTTGCACAGGCACTAATGCATATGCCAGGCAACCAAAAACACGTAAATGGCCAACAGATGGCTTGCGGCCATGCCAAGCCTCATATGGAGTGACAACCTGTAATGCTTTGGTGGGACACCTGTTTAGTACATAAGTGGCACACATGACAGCCTCAAGCCAAAAACCATGTGGTAGACTTTGACTCTTAACCATACATCTTGCCATTTCCATGAGAGACCTGTTTTTTCTCTCAGCCACACCATTTTGCTGTGGTGTATACGGCACTGTACATTGGTGTTTTATCCCACGCTCAGCCAGAAATGCATTAAATTCTGAAGACATATACTCCCCCCCTCGATCTGAACGGAGGGTGCCCATCTTACTTTCTGACACATTTTCAGCCATAACCAAAAACTGTTTGAAGCACAAAAACACTTCGGACTTTGCCTTCAAAGGATATACCCATGCATGCCTGGTAAAATCATCAATGAAAGTCACGAAGTAAAGGTAGTTTCCAAATGATGGAGTTTGCATGGGACCACAAACATCACTGTGAACAAGCTGCAATCTGCGTTCAGCTCTCACTGATCCATCTTTGGGAAAGGAAGCACGCTGCATTTTACCCAATATGCAGCCCTCACAAACATGCTTGACAGGTGCCTCAAGCTTAGGCAAAGAAGACACCATTTCAGATTTCTGCAGGCGCAGCAAACTTGCAAAATTCAGATGACCAAAACGTGCATGCCACAGTTTTGCATTTGAAATAGCCTGCGTATCCATAATAGCACATGCTGAATCCTCTACACATTTGCCATCCATATTGAGCTTATATAGCCCTCGACATAGTGAACCAGATGCTACAATGATGTCACCACAAGAGAGATCATGAACAGTACATCTGTCATCCACAAATTTTACAACCAAACCTGTTTTGGCAAATGCGGAGACTGACAGCAGATTCTTTTTGATCCCTGGCACATACAATGCATCAAAAAGTGTAAAGGTGTTGCCATTTGCAACATTCAGCACAATCTGTCCAACTCCTTTAACGGGATAAGAGGAGTTATTGGCACAAGTGACAGTATTCCCTGTGGGAGCAGACTCAAGGAAAGTGAATAAACTGCGCTGCGAGGTGATATGCTTAGTGGCACCACTGTCAAAGTACCATACATCTGAATCTACTGCAGACATACATGTGTCATGCAAAGATGGGTCATAACTGCACTGCGCATTGAATGCCCATTCTGTATCTAGCACAACATTAGCAGATTCATTGTTAGAAGGAGAGGCATCTGCAACAGCCATACCAGCCTCTTTCTTCTTAGCCTCTTTCGCAGCCAGCTTAGGACACGCTTTGATGACATGATCATTTCCCTTACAGTACTTGCAAAATGTCTTCTGTTTGTCACCCTTCTTCTCATCTTTGTCTTCCTTCTTTGGTTGCGCAGCATTTGCAGATTTCTGCTTACTAGAAGAAAAGCCAGCTTTACCTTTCCCGCTTCTCTGACTAGCAACGAAAGCTTGATCTGCGACACGCATAATATTCCTGTTTTGCCTTGACTGGTCTTCTTGCAGCAAAACAGAAACTAACTCCTCAAATGATAAGGCATTGGGATTGCCTTTCATCATCAAGCGAAGAGTGGAAGCAAAACCCTGATAAGAATCTGGTAGACCATTCAAAACAGTCTGCACAAGTGAACTGTCTGACAGGATTTCATCTGCAGAAATGAGCTGCTCTTTGAAATCCTTGATCTTTGTCAAAAAGCTATCCATAGAATCACCTTCGTTCATATGCTCACTCTCCAACTGTTTTCGGAGATAAGCAACACGAGCCTCATTTCTTGCCTGATACAATGTGGCAAGTACATCCCAAGCATCCTTAGAAGTCCTGCAGGAGCGAATATGTGGGATAATGGTACGTTTGACAGACAGCGCAATCAAGGCATGAGCCTGCGCATCTCTACCATCCCAACGAATCTGCTCTGCTGAAAGTGGTGGTTCTCGAACAGCTGCTACAGCACTTGTGCCTGCACCATCATCAACAGTACCTGTTTCTGATGTGTTTGCAGCATTCCCAGCCACAATAGGACGTGCATCAATACCCTGCACAATATTCCATAACCCCTTTGCTACCAATACATGTCGCATCATATATGCCCACAATGGATAGTTGGTGCCATCCAACTTATCCTCAGCAGCCAACATGCGGAATACATCATTGTTGTCAGCCATGGCCAATGACTGTACTACTAGATGTAAATGCTGTCTGTAAGAGGTAAACCTGTATAAAATCGACCTGTGCTATGTAGCACAGCCCAAAACAGACGAATGGGCACCTGTCCTGCAGATTTTAATTTTGACAGAAAATCTGCACAGTAGGACGATTTTGCCTGCGCAGTACTTGGAATGCAAAAACGGAGGGCGAAATGACCTCAGATCAAAATTCTGAAATGACCAAGCCCTACGGGCTCTCCCACGGCATATACTAACCTGCAGTCGCTCGTGAAACCTCGTCGCAATCGGAGGAGATGAAGCGGCAGGTGCCGGTGATGCTGCCCGGGAGGAGGAAGCCTGCTCTGATACCAATTGTTGGAATTAGGGTTGCAGGAATGCACACACAACTTCAAGAAGATGAGGAAGCTTGAGCACAACACAGTAGTGTATTATGAGTGCCAAAAATGAAAGATAACAAGCCCTAGAAGATAATGGGCGTATATACAATGCACGGGGGAAAAAACCTCCTAGTGAGGGAAAAAGTGCCCCGGCGGTCCTAAGTGTGTTCACACACATCACTACTATAATATGGTAACAGATGATGGCAAGCAAGCAGACAATGACAGTCATATTCAATCCTAGAGAATGAATGGATCGACAATTCTTAATCTACCTCCTCAAACCTTCTTGCCATCAGGTCACTGTGAGTCCCTTCTTCAGACTCTTTTGGAATTGGAGTAGGCACATCCAACTTCCTTTCTTTTAACAGCTCATTTCATGGATACACTGTATCCCTAGCCTTGTTAGCCCTCAATTTGGCTTCATGTCTGCGTTGACATTCCTCAATAAGGGCCTTAACTTCCTCAAGATTCCTTATTTCTTCTTCAACATTTGGATATTCTCCAATACCTTTAGGGGTTGTTGGTCTCTCTTTTGGCTGCTCATCTGGTTTCGGCACTTGGTCGTCTCCTTCCTTTGATTGGGTGGATCTGGTGTCAATGGTATCTTCCTCGGATCCATCTTGAATTATGACCACCCTTGCCCATGTTTTTCACTCTTCTTCTTTTCCTCGTCTTAGTGGTTGCAATACCTCCAGGGTTCTTCCCTTTGTCCACTTGTTTCGCTTGTGAGTGTGTTAGGACATTCAGTGGCACGATGTTTCCATGTTGCACACTTATAGTCTTGATGGTGGCATGGTTAGAAGTAGAAGCAGAGCCATTGACACAATATGGGCAGTCCTTGATCAAATGATCAACACCATACTTAACATAAGAAAGTGTTGGCATGGCATTGGTCTGCACTGTGAATCGGCTGAGTCTGGCTAGCATTAGTCACTTTTTTTTGTTGCTACTCGATGAGCCATTACAATGAAAACATTTTATAGGTCCCCTTCTCATAGTCGAGTTTATGTCTTTTCCTTTCCACTGTATCGTGGTTTGAAACACTGGTATTGGCATGTTGTTTTGTCATGCTGTTTTGTAAGACATAGTACTTTGGTGTGATCTCCGTTGATTCATCATAGTAGTCGTTTTATTAACTTTTACTTTGCGCATGATTGCTTCCTCTTCCAAGGGCTCCTCGATCAACACCTGGTTGATCTTGGCCTATGGTGGTTGTGGTGGTAAAACAAGAGATGGCAATGGTGACATGCCCTGCATTTTGAACACTCCCCTTGGTAAATAGGATGTATTCAGCTACCCTGTAGCCGCATTGGTTTGCATTGGAGGTGCTGGTAGTAAGGCTAGCGGCACACTAGGTGCTGGCAATTGTGCTGGAGGTTGGATTCTTGGATATCTGCACATGGCATGTGTGTAAACTTCTGTTCAAGCATCATACCGTGAACAGCTGCAGTGGGTGTCCTGTTCATAATGTACATAGCAGTTGCTATTGCTTCTGCCCAAAAATAATGTGGCATATTCTTTTCAGCCACCATCAAGGCACGTGTCACTTCTGTAATGTGCCTATTTTTTCTTTCTACAACACCATTCTGTTGTGAAGTGTACCTGCATGTAAACTATCTCTTGATTCCCTGCTTTCTTAGGAAATCGCTGAACTCATTGGAGAAATATTCTCCCCCACTATCTAATCTCAGGCATTTTATTTGCATGCCTTTTTCCTTCTCGAGCAAGGCTTTAAATCTCTGAAAGTGAGCAAACACCTCACTTTTCTCCTTCATGAAGTAAACCCACACTTTCCTAGTGTGGGCAACATCAATGAAAATAACATAGTACCTCTACAACCTACAATTGTTGCAGTCTTGTCAGTCCCCATACTTTGAATGTACGACATCTAATGGCCTCCTTGCCTTGACATGTTTTTTAGGTGGGAAAACATGTTTGGCCTGCTTATCAAACCCAGCTTGCTTCACATACTTTGTGCATACCATCAACCTTAAACTTTGGCAACCATGCAACAATATTTTGGGCCTACATAGACTTCAGTCGTCGTCGCTGTGCATTCACATGACCAATACACTTGTGCCATATGTCAATATCTATAATGACATCTGTTCCATGCACAAACATGGATGCCTTTACTTCATGCATGTTCACATCCAAAGTAAACATCTTGCCATTTCTGTTACCCTTTGCAGGTCAGATTTCTCCAAGCTACAACACTCAATGGAGTGCTCACCGAGCGACCTGAACCAACACTTCTTTGGTAGGAAGCACTTGGGTGATTTGATGCTATAAGATTCCTCCCACCACCCAGCTTTTAAGGTGTGCAGGTATAAGAACCTCCCCTTCTGATCTTATAATTATTCCCCTCTCTGGAATAAAAGAAAGATCATGTTTTATCCTGTTTTATCCTGGAGAGAGAAAATGTCTAGAGGGAGGTAATTCAAAGTTGAGATATTTTTTGATATAAAAATCCTCCTAGTGTCTAAAATGATTTCCCCTGAAACAACAATTCAAAAAGAACTTTTCAATGTGCAAATGGAATTAACTGAAAATAGGTATAAAGGACCTTAGCCTATGGGTCTAGATTTTTAGAAATTTTTGGATTATGGTCCAATTAAGGTTCCTATGGACAAATAAGATTAATCCAAGTGTAGGGAGGAGATAAATTGAAGAATAAAAGAAAAACCACCCCAAAAATGAGTAAATGCTCACATAAGATGAAGAGTGGACTAAGGACCAAAGAAAACAATTAAAAAACTAAATTTTGAAAAGTGAATCAATTAAATGAGATATTTTCATCTCTCCTCTCTCCTATTTCAAAACTAGATCCCAAAAGTAAGCTGAACTGACCCAAAAATGGTCAAAAATTAACCAAACTGATCTGGGAAATTCTAGAATCAGTTTGCTTGGTAAGAGGCTCACTTTTTCCTATAAATAAAAGCCTCCCCCTTTGTAAAAGCTTAATGGTGTTTATGCACTATTACTCTGCTCCTGCCCTAAGCCATATACATTGATTTTTTTAATAATTCAATTGTTTTTGGCCTAATCCTCTCCAAACTGAATTGATGGCCACTCTTGCTTCAAACAAGAGTAGAACCCTCAATCCCTCAAGCCAAAGGAGAGCTTACAAGCTCTATGTAAGTTAATTTTCTTACTTGTTTAATTTTAAATCTATGGTTTTCTTCATTTTCATGTTTTATAGTTGATTGAATTAAATTCAAATGCTATGTCTTTGAGGAAAAGGCCACCCCCCTCTCTTCTTTACATTCCAGCCTTTCTTAATCCTAGAAAGATTAACTAAGGGATTAATTAAACTTTTCTTATTGTTTACTCTCTTGAATTTAGAGAATTGTGTAGATTAGAGTTCTATGAATATAATTTGGATTAATTTAAATTCTTTATAGTTGATTGAATTAAATTCAAATGCTATGTCTTTCAGGAAAAGGCCACCCCCTTCTCTTCTTTACATTCCAGCCTTTCTTAATCCTAGAAAGATTAACTAAGAAATTAATTAAACTTTTCTTATTGTTTACTCTCTTGAATTTAGAGAATTGTGTAGATTAAGTTCTATGAATATAATTTGGGTTAATTTAAACTAATTAAAGAATGATAAAAATGAGAAATGGTCAACCATAAAAAGGGTAAAATTTTCTAAAATTTTATGGAAAAGAAAGTTTGTTTTTATGTTATTCCAAAAGAGTAATTCCCACCATTTTTGCATCTAAAAGAAATATTCTAATTACTCCATGTACATATTCACCTATGAATGTGCATGGATATCACTGATATTAATTATTAAATTTGATTTTTATGCATAGAAAGATGCATAAAGGAATTATTTTTATTTCAAAAGTGTTATTCTCATTAAATTTGTTTTTTTTTGCATAAAGGAATTATTTTTATTTCAAAAGTGTTACTCTCATTAAATTTGATTTTTATGCATAGAAGGATGCATAAAGGAATTATTTTTATTTCAAAAGTGTTACTCTCATTAAATTTGATTTTTATGCATAGAAGGATGCATAAAGGAATTATTTTTATTTCAAAAGTGTTATTCTCATTAAAGTTGATTTTTATGCATAGAAGGATGCATAAAGGAATTATTTTTATTTCAAAAGTGTTATTCTCATTAAATTTGATTTTTATGCATAGAAAGATGCATAAAGGAATTATTTTTATTTTAAAAGTGCTATTCTCATTAAATTTGATTTTTATGCATAGAAAGATGCATAAAGGAATTATTTTTATTTCAAAAGTGTTATTCCTATTAAATTTGATTTTATGCATAAATAGATGCATAAAAGGATTTTTTTTATAAAAGTGTTGTTCCCATTGAAGTTGATTTTTATGCATAAATAGATGCATAAAGAATTTTTATATCAAAATTAAAATTCTCTTAAATTTCATGTTTAAATTCTATGAGAGTATTTGGTAAATGAATAATTAAATACTCTAAGAGAGAAATTTCTATCATTTTATATTCACACGGATTGTAAAAAGAGAATTCAGGAAATCTATCGAGATTGAAATATTCAGATAAATGATTACTCTATTCCTCATTGGAATTTGTAACTAATTTAGAAATCAGTTAAGTGAATATTCAAAGAAAGAAATTTAGTAAAATAGTAACTGAATTATCAAACCTTTTCGAGAAAGATAGATCAGGAAAAATATTATCCGACTCGAACCTTGAATCAGACTATGATCAAGACCAAACTCTTTTGTCAGTTTTTCGAGGAAAGAAGGTGTGACCAGTTTAGAAAAATACACTCAAAACTCCTGCCAAATCTGAAACTAAGTTTGACACCATTCGAATTAATATGTGGATCAAGGTTATAGAATTTAGGAATTCTGGTATGAAATTCAAAATTTCGATCAAAAAGTTTTGGGGATACTAATTCAAGAAATACTCCTTGTATTCAAAAGAAAATCAAACTGAAAACTTGTATAGAAACCGTGTTGTCTTAAAGGACTATCTTACGCTAGAATGCTAGAGGAAGCATAGATGTGAAGAGATGTAATGTCATGTGAATCAAATAGATGTGAAGAGATGTAATGTCATGTGAATGGATGGATGGGATGTGATGTGAATAGATGTGATAAGATGCGATGTGAATCAGATAGATGTGAACGTGAATCAGATAGATGTGAATGAATGAATGAGATGTGATGACATAGGAATTGGGATGTAAATGAATGATATGGAAGGTGAATGGATGTGAATGTGTATGTGAAAATGGATGTGAATGTGTATGTGAAGAATGGATGTGAATGTGTATGTGAAAGGATGGATGTGGATGTATGTGAAAGAATGGATGTGGATGTGTATGTGAAAGAATAGATGTGGATGTGTATGTGAAAGAATGTGATGTGATGTGACATGAATATATGTGGATGTGAAGTGATAGACATGAATGTATGGATAGATGTGAGTAGTCGTACATGTGAACGATTGGATGGATGTGAGTAGTCGTACATGTGAACGATTGGATGGATGTGAATGAATGAGATGAGATGTGAATGAATGAGATGAGATGTGTATGAATGAGATATGATGTGGATAGAAGTGATGAGATATAATGTGGATAGAATGCATGTGATGGGATGGTTATGAGAATGAATGTGGTGGATATGAATGAATGAATGTGATGGATATGAATGAATGTGATGTGATGGATGTAAATGGATGTGATGTAAATGAATGTGATGTGATGTATGTAAATGGATGGATGTAAATGAATGTGATGGACGTGAATAGATGTGATGTGATGTGAATCGGGATGTGAATGAATGAGATGTGATGTCAGGTGAATCGGGATGTGAGTGAATGAGATGTGATGTAAATTAGGATAGATGTGTTATGTGATGTGAATGAATATGATGTGATGAGATGTGGATATGGGTAGATGCGAGTGGATGAGATCTGATGTGGATATGGGTAGATGCGAGTGGATGAGATCTGATGTGGATAAATGAGGAAAGATGTGATGAGATGGAAAATGATGTGATGAGAATGGAAATACATATGAAATAAATGAGGATTGATGTGGAACAATGTGGAAAGACGAGAGTTTGTTATAGAAACTGTATTTATGACCTATTTTTAAAAGACTGTTTTATGTCAAAAATGCTGGGGAAGCATTTTGACCGTCTTGTTGAATGAGGTCGTGGAGACCTATCTGATAAAGTTGCAACAGTTGACGAAGAGTCAACGGAGGATGTCTCGCGTAGCAAGGTCGGCCGAGGTCTTGACCATCCTCGGTTCGATTTAAATGGCGAGCTTCCGGTATGGTGGATGAGGGACTAAGGAAGCGGCCTATGAGTGAAGCGCTAGGTGACCTGCAAAGGATCCTAGAGGGTGCTAACCATACAGTGCTCAGGCTTTGGGTCGCCGAAGATACCCACACGTGCATCGTGAAAGATATTGGATCAAGAAGTAAGAGTTGTTTTCTGAATTCGGGCATGGATCTAGTTGATTGACCTTGCTGGTCCTCAACAGATGAGTCCATGGCTCTTTTATATGGATCTGTTGTTTGATCTTACTGATCTTCGATGGAGATTCCATTTTTGATTTTTATAAGTGAATATATTGTCGGGTACTATGAGCTAGGAACTATTGAAAAGGCCCCTGAGTGGACGGGTGGTGAGCGTTCTAGTTGCCAATGATGCCATAAGTACATCGATGAAGGAAAAATTGGGAATTAGGATTCAACCGGATATTTTGGAAGATTATGATCAATGATACTATAGCTTCATTAAAAGATTGTTTTAAAGACAGCTGAATCTGTGAAAAAGGCAATTTCATATTGGTGGGTGTGTAAGTGGTGTGACTAGTTTCATTAAAAGATTGTTTTAAAGACAGCTGAATCTGTGAAAAAGGCAATTTCATATTGGGTGTGTAAGTGGTGTGACTAGTTTTAAGTTTGCATGAATATCCGGCTAGGGGGCTTAGGAACTCTTTTCCCTAGTACCCGGGACAAAACCTAACCAAATTCTTAAATGGGTCCCATCACTATAGTGGTTGGGCGATTGGCTACCCACGGGACTGGATGGGGTTAGGCGGGACTGGATAGGGTTAGGCGGGACTGATGGATCCCTAAAATGAGACTCAATTCTGTTATAGTACGATAGATGAAGTAAATCCCGGATAAAAATTATTCTATGGAAAAGAATCAACGGCTGTGCCTCTCAATGAGGAAAAAAGCGTTGATCTCTATGATCCAAGTGCAAGTCTTTTCCATGATCTGACTATAATACTTACGGGTTCGGTCAGATCAGTTCAGTTAATTAAGACTCTTGACTACGTTAGAGTAAATTTATCTTGGAGGAATCACTCGTGCTTTTCGAGCGAGGAAAGTTTTTCAGGGTTTGGTTTTGGAAGAACTGATGGATTAGTCTCTTGTCCGGATATCTGTGGGCGAGGCCTCGAGAGAGGGACCCTGCCCCATGCAAGAAGTGCTACTTCCACTGCTAGCACCCCTGAATTTGTTGCACAGTGGGGACAGGGATCTTTCAGATGCACTATCGTCAGGGCTAAGGTCATCTCTAATGAGTTTCCCTGACCTCAAGTGCATGAGAATGTGTTTCAATAGGCTAAATCACTACTCTAACCACAACGATTTGTTTTCTGTCGAGTTGGCTCTTCTTGTCCTAAAACAGTAGATCTTTGTGAAACAACAGATCTCCGTGAAACAACAAACTAGAGTTTACATAGTGAAGTAGTAGATTGCGATTCACGCCGTGACAACTTGTGTTTCACGCTTTGAATTTTTAGCTTAGAATGGTAGTAATTCGAGTTGGGGTGACTCCTATGGTGTACTTATGAACTTACCTTACCGCCACTGGTCTGATGATTCTTACTCTATGAATAAGACTTTTCTTGTCGTGAAGTCGCAGGTCTCTGTGAACTAGCAGAGTGTGGTTCACGTCGTGAACCAGATGGTGTTTCACATTGTGAACTAGAATGTGTTTCATGTCGTGAACTATTTCGCTAAATCAAATAAGTAATGTAGCTCAAACATAAAACAAATATTACAAAATATAACCATTACTTGCTCTGAGAAGTAATACTCAGATTATATCTCCTGAAAAGGTGTGAAAGTGTAGTTCTCTGCAAAATCAATCACAGAGACGACCACACCAATAGGAAACTCTGCTAGGCATGCTCGAAACTGACGATCCTGCCACTTGGCACAATGACTGTGCCGTATGTAGGGGTAGATCTGCTCCCTAAATGTGGCTGTGAAGTGACAACGTGGTGTATGTTTGTCCACGAGCTGCAACTTCCTGGACTGTCCACCACTCTGGAGCTGGTGTGTCACATACTCATAACGTTGCCATGCCACTATCTCTTGGTCACTTGCATCAAGATCTACCATCTGTAAATGTGCAAGCGAACCACATGATGTGCAATTGCTCTCCACACAAGGCATCCTATGGAACTGGGCATCCTCCGTGCGTGCACACAAAAGAGAGTGGGTGAAATCACGTGGACTACGAGGCAACTCTCTATGCCCATTAAGAGAACAGAACACATCATAAAAAAGTTTGAACTCAACATGGTAGCGGCAACAACATGTGTCACGCTGACGTGAGTACCTCACAAACCAAGGCTTACACCCCTCAAATGACCTTTGCCCAATTTTAAGCTCTGGATACGAAGCCACAAACTGAGAATACAACTCAGTTTGGGTCATTTCAAGAAAGCAAGCACCGTGCTCAATGAACACTCCTCTTGTCACTCTCTTACGCAAAGCTTTCTTGAAAACTGGCGAGGCACGACAATTCTCCTCCCAAAAACTTTCTATCAAGGTTCTAGTGGTTTCATCTAGTAGGCGATCATGCCTAGCTACACGACCACTACTCGCCCACAAAGCACCAACCTCATTGGCATCTAAACTTTGTCGTCTAATAGACCCAACTCTAAGTGCGTGTGGTGCTATGGAAAGGATGCGAGATGTGGCACTAACCTTACCCTTCATTTGGGAGCTACTTATGGTTGCCACAATAGCCCGTCGAGCAGCCAAAGCGTCCGCAGAGTTCCTCTTCTTGTTGTTAACTATATAGGAATGACGAACACTTTGTAGCACCGCCATGCCAGCTCTCCTCTCTCTTTGACCTCTAATGTCGAAAAGCGCCCTGCAATTGGCCATGTTGGGCAGATCAATCAAAGCATCAAGCACACATGCCTGTGATGAAGGCGTGAGGTCTTTGAAATAGGAATGGAAGATTGCATGGGCACGACGATGTGCCCCTGACTTTGATAGTTCTTTCCTATCCACACGAAGGGCGCCCAAAGGAGGGGGGTGGGTTCTTGTAGAAGAGAGGACTCAAGAAGGGTGGGTTCATGTGGATTATCTAAACTAAGGGGTAGTGGGGGGGAAGAGGGCGAAGGGAGAGGAAGTGGAAGAGGAGGAGCAAGGCTTGGATCATCGCCAACGGAAGGTGTTGCTCGTTGACGTGCTCTCCACTCTCTCTTTCTCTCACGAGCTACCCTTCTCCTCTCCTCCTCTTGAACTTGGTGGATGGGGGGGAGTCTAGTCCTATCACGTTTCTGACTCCTACGACTTTGAGAACCCATTCTCAAGGAAGCTAAGAAAGAAAATATTATAAAGGCTCAATGATGGGATAGTACTAGAGATAAGTGTGGGATAGTACTAGAGATGTGTGATTATATAGGAAAAATAGCTTATCCACTTCCAATCTCATTGGATTTTCTATCTAAGATTGATTGGATAACTAAGATAAACATAAAGATAATTAAAGATAAACTATTATCTACTTAAAAATCAATATTATTAATAATATTTATTAACAAGTCTAAATATTTATCATTACTAGATATATAAATATATCTTTAAAGATATCTTTTATTTTATAATTATGTAACAGCTTTTTTTAATAAAGTATTTTTTTTAAATTTTATTCAAAGGTTTATTCTACATAAATAAATTTCAAGAAATATTAAATTAAAAAATTTATTTTTTTAAAATTAATAATATGATCTTTAATAATATTATTATTGATCTAATCCCAAAATATAATCCTTTAAAATTAGTGATTTTAAATTCTTTTATTTAATAAGTTACATATATTTTATTATTTAAAATTTTATATTCTATTTCTTTAAATTACTAAATTAACTGGTTATCCCGTATGTCGACACTTAGGTGTGTCATTGCATTGGCTGCACATCGTGGTTGGGTTGTTCACCAGTTGGACATAAAAAAAATATATTTTTGAAAAAAGAGGGGAGGTGGGAAGGAGGTGCCACGTGTCACATGCGTGCATGACACGTGGCATTCTCTTGACATGTGGCACTATTATGGTTGATGTGGTAATTCCATGATGTGGCATGCCATGTCACCAAGTGCGAGGTGGCATGCAAAGGTGGCAAGATGATGTGGCATTAATAATGACTAGGATGATGAGGTGGGGAGTCAACTAGGTTGACCATGTTGACATGGAGGGTGGAGGTGGCAAGCTGAGGTGGCAAGCTGCTTATGTGGATCCTCTCGATGCTCATGTGGACATAAAGTGGCATGCATATATAAGATTTGTGCCTACCCAAGCCTCACACATGGAATGAAACCTAAGCTGTGAAGTTTACCAAGCCTAGATTTCCAAACCTAACTAGGATTGGTTTTAGACTTGAAAAGGGGAGAGTGGACACAATATGGGAATTTTCACTTGGGAGGATTGAAAATGGACCTTCCCATACTCAAATCAAGCCAAATTTTTTTTAATAAATTCATGGCAACAAGAGTATTGATCCCTTGAGTTTTTAGATTGAAAGATTCAATATTTAATTTTCTAGAATTAAATTACTATTGATTTAATGGGCCTCTAATAGTTATAATAAATTTTCCAAAGTAAATCTACAAAAATCCAACCGTTAGATTTGTAATTTTACCTTATACCCACATTATACTAATCTTTCCTAATCTAATCATCACTAGATCCATACAATTTGAGCATTTTAAATGGTAGATGTGATGGGAGGATAAAATAGTATGTTTTTTAACAATTCTAATACCTTTTAAATAATATAGAAAATAGTAGAACACATCAAAAATTACTCGATAAATCAAGTTAAGCTCTATGTTATTTGTATTTGTGATATGCAAAGTGGAAACATCATATGAGTAATAATGTAAAAGTTATAGGAAATTTACTCACATTCACTGTACCTGTCTAAACCTATGACAGGGCCTGTATACAAACTTGGTTCCCAAAGAAAAGGGGATTTGCAATTATTGGATATTCGATCAGATTATAGTTTTAGGTACCCAACTTTGCATATGATGTTTCATTAGAAGACCTTGAAGTGAAACTCCTTGGCTAACTATGAGAGATTGGCTATTCTTCTTGAAAAAATGCCTGTTTTCCAGCTAAAGCCAAGGGCGCCCACTACATGAAACTAGATAACCTCATCTTGCAACCACCCATAAAATGATTAATCACAAGAACATTGGAAATAAAAATTAAAAGAATAATAAAATAAGAAAAAACATTTTTTGGTAAAAAATTAAAATGTTAAAATTTTTACTTTTTTTAACACTTAAGTTAAATGGTTAACACTAACCCTAACCCTAATACAAATGTAACATAAATGATATTTGGTAATCATTTAATTAGGACCTCCTAACAAGTGATTCTCTCTCTCTCTTTCTCTCTCACACACATGAACACATCCTTATCTATCTCTCTCTCACACACACCTCTCTATCTCTATTATGGAGGCCAAGCGTATTTTCCCCAACAATGAAATAGGTGAG
This sequence comes from Cibotium barometz, assembly GCF_041138505.1. Taxonomy (NCBI): domain Eukaryota; kingdom Viridiplantae; phylum Streptophyta; class Polypodiopsida; order Cyatheales; family Cibotiaceae; genus Cibotium; species Cibotium barometz. The sequence continues at coordinate 13,638,335 of NC_141108.1, read as the reverse complement.
ATGAGGGTGCCTTTGAGAAATGGCAAAGGCTTTGTGAACTAATAATTTCTTATTCAAAAATGTTTACCATCGCAGTTCACAGGTTTAGAGGCGATCACAATCACAGGAGATAAAGAGACATGTGTTGCTCTTGTTCCACTACAAGATATAGAAGGTAAGTACCTCTACCTCCTTGATGACCTGATATCTCTTACATATAAGGTATGTGTAAGCTCAAAATCCAATACATCAATTGGGACCTCTAGTTATGTAGACATTGAAAGTTCAACAAATTCTGATAATAGTTTGCTCTACAGAAGACATCTGTAGTATTAGATGCAGTGGCTCTATACACCCAGTTACCCAACCGTGAAGTACTTTTACCCTTGAAATCAAAAAGCATTGTAGAGTTCTTGTTGAACATGAGGAAGGAGAACACTTTGAGAAAGTTGGTGAGACATATACCATGGGTATTTCAAGTGAATGAGGTTCCTAGATTCTATGATGGGGATGTAATATTTGAGTTTTCTGCCACCATGGGTTCTAGAGTAGGAATGGATGGCATGGATCATAAGTGCGATGGTCACATGTGGAAAAAGGTAGCTACATCAAATGATAACTTTCTAGGGGTGTGTGGGATAAGCCATTGCATTGGTGAAATGCATTGTTTACACACCACATGCCCTTGGTATTTGAACAATAGCTTCCCTAATGACATTACTTTCAACGGGTGCATAAAGAGAACTTGTGTAGTTGGTGTCCTAGATATTAATGATGGAAATATCAATTGTCACTATCGCAAAAAGCCAGCTACTTGCAAACAATCTTGTGCTTGTTATGTGTATTATGTCATGCCTAGTGATGATTTGATGACAGACTAACACAACTTCTAATACACACTGGAATTCATTCACATGGTGTCTAGGTCGAAACATCAAAGGCATTTCTTGATAAGACTACAGTAATGGTTCAAAGAGTAATTAAAGTTGATGCAAGTGTGTCGGTCTAAGGAAGGTGCAAATGTGTGTTGCCATTAGTCCGAGAAGGAGATCAAGGATATGAGATTGAAGATAAAGAATTAAATAATGTGCTAGAAGAGCTCAACCTGCTACTTGAGAACAAGTGGTGAGTTAAATTAGAGAAGCATTTTTTAAGGCCATATATACAAAGAGATTAAAATTCCTTTATTGTAGGTTTCGAAGGTCTGTAGCTCACACACGCCAAGGACCACCTAAGTCATCATTTGGCTAAGATGACTTGCTATGTTTGAAGAGGGATTTCAATTATGATCCAATTCTAGGGTTAACAAGATCTACCACCATTATCTTACATCAAGGAGTCATGGATAGATACACCAAAGGGTCATACATTCAAGATATGAAGCAATAGTGTCCAAAGCTACAATTGGACGGGCGCTCGTAATGGTGTGACGGAGTATTATGGCAATTCCCACTTCAAGGGCATGTGGTAGCAAGTTAGGATGAATTCCTTAGTGATGTACTTCATGGATATATTATGAGAGTAGTCATTGTAATAGCATTAGGCCTCTTATGAGCCTAAAGTGCCTAGCTGGCCACAGTTTGAGTGTGAACACTTATGGCCATGTATATAAGTGAATTTCTCTCATAATATAATGGACTCTCCCATTGTGCAATTGAGTCTTGCTGTTGCTAATCCTCTTGCTAATCTCTCTCCCTAATGCATGCTAGTGAGTGTGTGTGAGTGAAGTGAGGTGAGAGGAGGAACGAGTACCCGTTGTGCAACGCGGCGGTGCGACAACATTCATCGGGAGGCGCAGTGGAATTGCTTCTCACGGAGTTGTAGAGTTTGGAGACCTCAAGGGTTACTAGCTAGGCCATTGGAAAGATCCTCACGACAGCTGCGGTTCACCAGGTAATCTCTTTTAGATGTGTCTCAAGGAGGGTTAGGCTGAGCCTTAACATTTTTAGCATTGCTGCCGGGGAGCAATCCCTTAGCTTTTTCCATCCTTTTTCCTCTAATGTACGCATTACCCATTGCCCATTATTTTGATTAATGGTTTTCCATGTAGAAGATGTGGATTTGATGGTGATTTGTGTGTGATTTGATGTAGAATAGCTCTCTTTTTTGTTTTTGAAAAGAATGCATGTTGCTTAATTTTTAGATTAATTTGTTGTTTTTGTGGTTCTTCATGCTCTTAGGGCTTGCAACTAGTTTGTATTCATTGCATCAAAAAATACAATAGAATGTAATTTTTAGTGAATGTTAGCTCTCTTTCGTGATAAACATAGATCATTAATTTTAGTTTAATTGTGTGTTTGTTGTTAAAATTGTTTGGATTAGAGTGTTCGCAAGCATTAGGAGTACCTTAATCTTTCAAAAAATTTCTTAAAACCATAAAAAAAACCCTTGAATTTGACTAATTGCCTTAATGGATTGGTTTTTGTCATTAAGGGTGATTAATCTTGTTCAAGAGGCAAAAAAATTAGAAAATGTATTAATTGGGGTCTAAATTGATCATATGAATAGTCGAAATTGGTGTTTTTGAGTGTTTTGAGAGCATCTAAATGTATCAAAACACCTAATTACATCAAATTTTTCATTAATTGGAGAAATTTGACTCTTTGCTTAATTTTACCTTAAAAGAGGAGACCATATTTAAGAGTCTAATTAATCTCCTATTTTAGATTAATTTATGCATTTATTGATGCATAATGATTAGCATTTCCTTGCTCCATCCAATGATGTGCTCAATTGTGTGAATTAATTAGAGATTAGTGGTTAATTAGAGTCCTTGATTAGTGTGAAAGAGGAAAAGATTAATTCTTAATCACTTTTTTTTACATAACTCATTAAGACTAATGAGCATTCAATAAGTAGATGCTCATGAGTTGTCAAATTGTCCATTTTTGGGATCATTTTATGAAGGGTGTAAGGGGTGTCATTAAAAGGTTCACTTTTTTTATTTCCACTTACCTTTTTGGAAAAATGCCCATATCTCTTTTATTTTAAATTAAAAAAATATCCCTCCCAAAAAGAGAAATTCATATTTTCCACTAGACTAAAAAAATTTTGAATTTAATATTTCCGTGAAGTTTTAATTCACGGCGTACTTCACGAGGCCAAAGGGTTCACGTCCTGGAGAACCGCGCCCCCAAAAAAAATTCAAATTTGACATTTCTGTGAAGTCTGGTTTACGGTGTGAACCATTTTCTGCAACTTCACAGCGGCCAAAGGGTTCACGCCCTCGGGGATCGTGCCCAAAAAAAATAATTTAATATTTCCGTGAAGTCCGGTTCACGGCGTGAACCATTTTCTTCAACTTCACGGCCAAATGGGACGCCCATGGGAACCGCGCCCAAAAAAAAAATCGAATTTAACATTTCCGTGAAGTCTGGTTCACGGCGTGAACCATTTTCTGCAACTTCACGGCCAAAGGGTTCACGCCCTTGGGAACCACGCCCAGAAAAAAATCGAATTTAATATTTCTGTGAAGTTCGGTTCACGGCGTGAATCATTTTCTGTAACTTCATGGCCTAAGGGTTCACGCCCTCGAGAACGGTGCCCAAAAAAAAGAAAAAAAATGAATTTAACCTTTTCGCGACGTGAATCGATAAGGGTTCACGGCGTGAGACCCTTCGTTCATGTGAAAAAAAAATCAATCAAAATTTATAAAACCCGTGAGTCTGCTTCACGACGTGAACAGGGGTCCGTCGACCTTAAAAAAAAAAACTCGAGAAAACACCCCTGTTTGGAGGCTCGTATCTCCTAAACCATATATCTGTGAAGGCACTCTAGGGCTCATCGAAAAGCTGACATTGAGCTCTTCGACCTTGGACTCAACCGTCCGAAGTCAAAATCGATCATTTTGGCCTCTAACCAACAGCCTCAAAATTTGACTCAAAAATCGAGGCAAAAAACAGCCCAAAAACCACAAAAAACAGCGCAAAAACAATGACGAACCATATTCGGGCTACTTTTGAGGGTCTATGACAAAATCACGGATGACTCAGGGAAACAAAGTTGTAGTACTCCAAAAGTACTACAACTCCCTCATAACAGAGTTTTTCAAAATTCCTTTTGGAACACCTTCAAAAACGTGCTGCGAATTAGGAAAAAAATTCTTGAAATTTTTTTTCGTCTTGAGAGTGATGGAAAATAGGTTTTAGGACCTCCTCTTTCATCTGGGAAGTTACTAACATATACTTTTTGTGGAAATTTATCTCTAAGAGGTCGTTCGCATGCGTATAGCACCTAGCTAATTAGGGTGAACGGACACCCGTTTGACCCAACGAAGAGTACGCCAAGCCTCTTGAGGCTGCAATGGGCTATGGGAGAATATAAAAAGCCAAAAACAAAACTGTGTTTGCTTATTAAGGAGCATTTAGGCACTCCAACATGGCCACGATAGAGGGATTGCCAGGGATCACACAAGGACTGAACCCAATGGCTGACATCTTTGAGCCATTGAGATCTATGCTGCAAATGCATCTCTCGATACCATTGGCTATGCCTATAACAAGCATGTCGGATTTTACACCCTCTATCACTTTGATCCCACCGAGCTTTGGTCCCTTACCTAACATTCCCGCAAATCCTATAAGTACCAACCCTTTCCTGGATGCCCACACCCTGGACATACTGACTATTCTAGGAAGGGGGGTAGCCCAAGGACTCAGTGAATCTCTCCCTCCAAGAGCACTCACATATGGCCTTAGTGACTTATACAGAAATATAGCCATACAAATTTCTAAAATTATGGGCAAATACAACAGAACAACAGACCCTGTTCAATTTATTCAAATGTTTGAACAGAGATGTGAAGCCTTTAGAAATCCCAACTGTCCCACCAAGGTACATGTGTGAACCTATGCTAAGAGGGAAAAGCTAGTCGATGGTTCATCACATTGATGCCTGCGATCAAGACAAACTTCAAAACCTTGAAATCAGCCTTTATACATGGCTTTTCCAGACAAGGTGATCGGTGGAGTACAGCAACAGGACTCTATTCAATTGAGCGTCAACCAAATGAATCCATTAACGATTTTATCCTTCGGATAAAACTCTTGGACTCACATTGTGAGTCATGGGAAAAATTAAACAATGTTCAATTGAAGAGATGTTTCATGATGGGCTTGAAAAATAACAGCTTACATAACTTGAACATTGTATCCAATCCAGAAACATTCGATCAATGTTGTAAAGAAGTAATACGTTTAGATGATGACAACATGCTGGAAGATGATCATGCTACGAGGTGCTCCTCATCTAAACCAAATGAAGGAATGGAAAAAGAAAGATCGATCTCGGAATTGACATTCCCCGAATTCTATGCAGCCTTGCTTAAAACCTTCCAGTCGACATCTCTAAGAGAGGATGAGAATCTTCAAAACCAAACATCCTTAATGCCTCTACAAGTGAGGAACGAAATGCCTTGTGTTGAGTGCAATCACTACGGCCATCCCAATCCCCATTGTGCATACAAGGCAATTGTTCTTCTATACTACATATATTGTAAAACCTTTGACCATGATACTAAAAAATATCCCGCTTCATCCAAAATTGACTCAAAACCTCCATCTCCCATGCACTAAACAGAAACAGTCCAACGGGTAGAAACTGCTCAAGAAGCAGTTAATCAAACACTTCAATGTTTCTATTATCGTGGACCTCACAAGGTGGCAGACTGCACAGTTTGGAATACTTCCATGCCCATAGTCACTGACACCTTGCGACCCATGTGTGAACAATGTGGCATTGATCACATGTTCCAAGATTGCCCAAGATGAGTTGCTTCAATGCAACTTGCCCAAGATGAGTTGCTTCAATGCAACTTGCCTTACAAAATACAACTCTTAATATCTTAAGTGTACAAAACATGAAATTGTCCATGGTACCCTTGAATGTGCTTACACGTTTACAAGCCAAGGCACAAGAAACAGTCAAAAGGAATGCAAAAGCCAATACCTCAACATGGGTAGACGAACATGCTTAAAAGCAAAACCCAAAACAGAAAACAAAACCTTCTAAACCCAAGAAAGATAAGGGACTACAAACTAACGAAACCACGGTTGAATTAAAAGACATGGAAAAGGAGCCTGTAGATGACATAAACCCAAAAGGGGACATAAACACAAAAGAGCCAAAAGATACACAGGATGCAAAAGCATCCACATCAAAAGCCACCACACAAACCACAAAACCCATATGTGCGACTCAGGATACAAAAGCCCAAAAGAAAATTTGATCTCGTCACATGGGCAAACATAATGAAAAACTGACAATCCAAAGAAAGTTAAAAAATGAAACAAGTTCTAGTACGTCACTAAGTGAGGATGAAACAAGTTCTGACTCTTCACTCAGTGCACCTCATAGACCAATCAAGAAACTAGAACCCACCCAACCACCCCAAATGGATAATAATGATCACATGACATATGTGGAACGCAAAAAGCAAGCTTAGGAGAGCATGCTTAGCTTGGTTAAATGTCTTACAGGGTCACCAGTTGTGATTGAGTCTCAGAATGCCAATCCCAAAAAAGGAACCAAAATACAAAGCCCAGAGGAGTACTGCTTCCCCTTTTAAGAGGAAGACATAGTCTCTACAGAAGAGTCATTTGAAACATATTGTACGAACTATACGCTTGAGAAAGCACGTGAGGAATTTGATAATTCCCTTACAAGATTAAAGCAGTCTCTCAAAACCTCATTTGGAGGAATGCTCTTCTCTCATGGTGAAGCTAGTATAACATCCACACTTGCACCTTTAAGGGCCCAACCTGAGTTATACCAAGACATAAAGAACTTCATAGAACAGGACTATGAGGATTCGCAAGTTTCCAAATAGACCTCATTAAGGATTGTCAGAGGGCCAAGTGTGCCAGGGTACGCCTTGGGTACTCTCTTGAAAAAGACGAGAGCCAAACAGAGGATGAAAGTGAATGGGAATATGAAAGAGAAATAGGATCTGAAGCTAAAACAAAAATTGAAACATCTATGGTTCCTCTTGAAGATTCTATCATGGTATGGTTGGATTTTCGTAAAGGCAATCATGTTAAGCGCACAAACGCGCATTGATTATCCCTCAAGCTAGTCATAACATCATGACAATAGACACTTGGGTGTCATTAGGACAACCTAAACTCATCCCTACAGAAAATAGTCTTGCAAGAGGAGCCAATTGACAAAACATTGAAGTTCCAAGTTACTTTAGCTACACTACTGAGATATGGAATTTACATTCCATGTTACCCTAGATTCCCTTGAGTATGATGTCATCCTTGGTGAATCGTTGTATTCAATAGAAGAATCCATGCAAATAGTCACCTTGAACACTCCTGCACAGGAACTGTACAATTGCTAGTACGAGAGGAAGATACCTTGGAGGAGCTGGAACTTCTAACATATCCTACTGAAAAGATCCCTAGAATTCTGGTTAGATTGGAAATCTCAAATATAACCACCGCAGCTCAAGCACAACTTTATCCAACATGAGAACAAAATCTCATGACCCTCGAGCTATGGGATTTGTTAGGACAACCAACAGTCAGAGCACATCCTGAAAGAATTCCCTTTACACAAGACTTGAACATGCCATGTTTGAACATACCATGTATATTGAAACTAATCCCCTCCCTTGTAAGTTTTTTGTGGTTGAGTATGTGTTGGAAGCAGATTTGATCTTGGAAAATAAATGGACTATTACTATCGAAGCACCACTATTCTTTGCTCTAGTGATAGAGTCATCATGATGGTTAACAACAAAACGTTGACAATACCATACTGCAAGGAAGAGGATCCAACTTTAATGGATTTCTATGATTCTGAACACAAAAGGATACAAGCCTCTTCCACACAAGCCCCTTTACACAATGACCTACCATCTGCGTCAATGACCGACTATGTTAGAGTATCTACTCCTTTAACCCCATCCTCATCTATGATGTTCAATGCCAAAAGCTCACAATCAATAGCTATTCCTGAAGAAGTTCCCACATCCCAACCATCTATCTCTAACAAGGAACTTAAAGGAAAGGCCCCGGAGCCTATGCATCTTCATTGACAAACCTCACCAAAGGAGACAACCACATGCTCAAAGGCCTCGTCATCGATACCCACTCCACAAGAGACTCTAGCCTCATCATCATCAATAACGCCCATGAGCCTCAAACCTGTAGCCTCCGCGCATCAACCAAAGGCAAGGAGGGCCCTAAACCTTACATATCAACCCAAAAGAAAACTCCACCATGATAACTGCAATCAAGGTATCTTAATAGTATCAAGATGTGGGTGGAGAAGTAGCTACTTGTCGCTCAAGGCTATTATGAAGGTGCCAATCAAATTTGGGTGCCTCAATAGTCAAAGCCTCTTCCTCAATGCAACACTTGGAGTCCAAGGAAAAAGAAAAGTACTCCATAACATTGTCCACAAAAGCCTATGCGAGTTCCTCAAAGAACTCCACTAAGTCAACAAGTGTGGGTACCAAAAACTATTGTAGGCACAAGGGTACTACCAAAGAAATACCAAAGCTTGGGTCCTCAAGCGCATCAGAAAATCCCCTAAGCTTGCACAAAGAAGGAAGCCTCAACACCAAGCACATCGGCACCAGTTTATAAAGTTCATCAAAGATGGGTGCAGGCGTCCATGTGCTTCAACAAAACAAGGATACTATGATGGTAATTCCATCATATGGTGCCAAAATCAAACAATGTGAAGAAAGCCTCATCACCGACTTCAACCCCAACAGCTTCACCTAAATTTCGACAAGAATGGAGGCCCAAGAAATAACAAGAAAATCACTCAACTACTCTCGTGCATTTAGCACCAACACAAGAGCTTTTATGTTCAAGCAAACAATCAGCAGTCTTACCTACTACCTCGACAACATTTGAGCAACAAATTCAAGAATCAATATCCACGTCTGCAACGGAAACTTATGGTGCATCAAGAACAAAATAGCAATACTCTTGTCACCCCTTTGGATATGAGAAATAAGTGCACAAGAACATGTTGCTCGCTCGCAAGTCATGACCTAGTTGTCCCATAAAATCAATTAAAATTTAAAAAAAAAACCATCGAGGTCAAAACCTGCAACTTCACGAAATTCCTTTTCACGGAATTACCTCCCACGAAATTCCTTTTCACGGAATTACCTCCCATGGAATTTTATCTCATGGAATTCCATCTCATGGTTTAACTTTCATGGAAACACCATTTCATGGGATTAACTTTCATGGGTTTAGACCATTTCACGGAATATCCCTTCATGGCCAAAAAATGTGTAATCTCACAAGTTGAGGTTTCTCACGAATTACACTGCTTGCATAGATTTGTCAATTGAATACCACAAGTCACGTACCCAAGTTCCACCCAGAGGATGACATTATACTCAAGGGGATCTGGGGTAACATGGAATCTAAATTCTACATTTCCACCGATTGTTTTAGTAGCATAGTTAAAGCAACCTGGAACTTCAATGTTTTGTCCATTGGCACCTCTTTAGGGATGGTTTTAGGTTGTCCTAATGACACCCAAGTGTCTATTATCATGATGTTATGACTAGATTGAGGGCTAATCAATGCACGTTTGTGCTTAACATCATTGCCCATAGGAAAATCTAACCATATCATGATAGAATATTCAAGTGGAACCATGGATGTTCCCGTATATTTGATTCAGTTTCAATTCCCATTTCGATTTTATTTTCCCATTCACTTTCATCCTCTTCATGGCTCTCAGCTGTTTCAAGAGTGCCCAATGTGTACAATGGCACACTCGGTCCTTTGATAACTTTAACTGAGGTCTGTTTAGAAACCTTTGAATCCTTACAGTTCTGTTCTATGTAGCTCTTGATATCTTGGTATAACTCATGGTTAGCTGTTAAAGGTGCAAGGGATGAAGCTATGCTAGCCTCACCCCACGAGAGAAGAGCACTCCTCTAAATGAGGATTTGAGAGACTGCTTAAATTTTGTAAGGGATTCATCAAATTCCTCACGTGCTTTTTCAATTGCATCATTTGTGCAATCTTCCCCTGATGACTCTTCTTGGCTTGTGATGGGTTCATTTCTGTAGAGAGTACGTCCTACTCTTGAAAGGGGAAGCGATACTTCTCTAGTTTTTATATTTTGGTTGCTTTTTTAGGTTTGAAATTATGAGGTCAATCACAACTGGTGATCCTGTGTATGACACTTAACAATGCTAAGCATGCTCTCCTGAGCTTGCTTTTTATGTTCCTCATATGTCATGTGATCGTGATTTTCAATTTGGGGTGGTTAGGTGGGTTCTAGTTTCTTGATTGTATTGGAAGGTGCATTGAGTGATGAGTCAGAACTTGTTTCATTCTCACTAAGTGACATACTAGGCTTGTGTCATCTTCTGACTTTCCTTGGATCATCAGGTTTTCCTTATATTTGCCCATGCGAACGAGAACGAACTTTCTTTTGGGATTTTGTATCATGTGTAGTACATGTGGGTTTTGTGGTTTGGGGAGTAACCTTTGAGGTGGATGCTTCTATCAGGTTTTCATTATGTTTACCCATGCGACGAGAACAAACTTTCTTTCGAGCTTTTGTATCATGCTTTTGTATCATGTGTTGTACATGTGGGTTTTGTGGTTTGAGGGGTAGCCTTTGAGGTGGATGCTTCCACATCATGTGTAGCTTTTGGCTCTTTTGGGGTTAGGTACTCCACAAGCTCCTTTCTCTTGTCCTTTATTTCAACCTTGGTTTTGATAGTTTGTTGGTTCTTGTTTTTCTTGGGTTTAGAAGGTTTTGCATCCTCTTTTGGTTTCTGTTTTAAAACATGCTCCTCTACCCATTTTGAACTATGTTCTTTTGCATTCTTTTTTACTATTTCTCATGCATTGGCTTGCAAGCGTGTAAGCACATTCAAGGGTACCATGGATAATTGCCCATTTTGCACACTCAAGAAGTTTAGAGTTATATTCTGCCAGACAGGTTGCATTGAAGCAACTCATTTTGGAAAATCTTAAAATATGTGATCGATGCCACATCGTTCATATATGGGTTGCAAGTGTTAGTGGATTCTGAGCATGGAAGTATTCCAAACTATGTAGTCTACCACTTTGTGTGATCCACGCCAATAGAAACATTGAAGTGTTTACTTAACTGCTTCCTGAACAGATTCTACCCCTTGAACTGTGTTTGTTTGGGGCAAGGACGGTTGTAGCATTGATGCAACTGCATTTTTTTGGGGCAAGGACGGTTGTAACATTGATGCAACTTTAGGTGAATTAGGACATTGAGATGTGTTGTGACCTAAATCCTTGTAATGTTAGCAGAATTGAAAGACAGGCTTAGGTTATGCACATTGGGAATTGGGGTGGTAGTGGTAGCAAAGAACACAAGGCATTAGATCCACCACTTTGAGAGGCATTAAGGATGTTTGGTTTTGAGGGAGCTCATCCTCTCTTAGACAGTTTGGTTCAAGGCTTTGAAGAAGCAAGGCTCTGTAGAATTCAAGGAATGACAATTCCGAGATCAATTTTTCTTTAGCCGCCGTTGCTTCACTTGGTTTAGATGAGGAACATCCCATATTGTTATCATCCTCCATCATGTTTTCATCTAAATGTATTGCTTCTTTACAACATTGATCGAATGTTTTCAGATTGGATACAATGATCAAGTTATATAAGCTGTTTTTCTTTATGCCCATTATGAAACATCTTTTCAATCAAGCATCGTTTAGTTTCTCCCATGGCTCAGATCATGAGTCTAAGATTTTTATCCGAAGCATAAAATCTCTAATGGTATCATTTTGTTTTTGCTCAATCAAATAAAGTTCTCTTATTGCACTCCACCAATCTCCTTGTCTTGAAAAGTCCTAGATAAAGGCTGTTTTCAAGGTCTTGAAATTTTCCTGAATCGCAGGCATCAATGTGATGAACCATCGACTAGCCCTTCCCAACTAACAAAGGTTCAATCAATGCATATACCTTGGTGGGGAAGTTTGTATTTTCAAAGGCTTCACATCTCTGTTCAAACATTTGCATGAATAGGATCAGTCGCTCCATCATACTTGCCCATGATTTTGGAAATCTATATGGCCGTGAGTCACTGAGGCCATTTGGGTTCTAATGTGGTTAGGACCTCATTTAGTCCTTGGGAAACCCCCCTTACTAGATTAGTCAATATGTCCAAGGTTTGGGCATTTAGGGACTGCAAAGGTTGGTATCTAGCACTTCTAAAGGTTTAGGTCATGAGGTAGTGCTAGGCAAGGTCCTGGAGGGATTGATGTGACAGGGGATGTAAAACCCGATGACACACTTGCTTGGATATTTACATTAAAATTGTTACTATTTAATTAAATAAAACTATGGCGAGCGACCATCGTTGCACATCAAAATATGACAGCCATGCACCGGCCAAAATCTATCACACCCATGCTACTCCGTGCACTGATTTGCTCACCAAAAACACGACACATTAAATCTCACTTATCCGACCAACACGATGCGATCACTGCTCCATGCTCTCGCCCGTAGTAGCTAGTCACGACCGTGTGGCAAATGAGCGTACCATAAATATTACATAAAATATCAAATAATTCCACAATTCTCATTTCCATAACATACCACGGGGTTAAAAAAGCAACTGTCCTCAGTTGTGTGAAATAAACAAAGAAAGGGTGGCCAACCTTATGCTAACGAGCTGCCTCAGTCGGCAAATCGACACTAAATCAATGTGATGCCTTAGTCTCGGCGAATCGGTACTAAATCAACATGTTGCCTCAGTCGACAAATTGGCACTAAAGTAACGTACTGCCTCAGTTGACGAATCGGCACTAAATGAATGTGTTGTCTCTCAGTTGTGGGCGAATCGACACTAAAACATGTGGAGGAACTATGGTACTGTCTCAGTTGATGAAACGGTGTCCATAAAAGAATCAATGTGAATGTGAGTGGTATGCTAGAATCAAGTGTCGGTAGTGCGGGGTAAGCGATATTCCTCAATAGAATGATTCCTATACTTCACCAACAAGTAACGATGATACACAGTGCCAGTATGGGTGGTTGTTTGGTCATGGGTCAGTAATACTTTTAGGTATTAAAATTTCAAAATCATCCTTGAGAAGAGGAGGGTCATAAATAACAAGGTTAATAGGAGTGGGGCCTTTAAAGGGTCTCAATAAACTAATGTGGAATGAGTTATGTATCTTCCAATGAGTGGGAATGCCCAAGCGGAATGCATTTTCATTAATTTGTTGGATAATTGTGAATGGTCCAATGTTGTTAATAGACCTCCATAACCATAGCTTCAAGCTTTGTAAATAAATAAGAAGGAGATAAATATAGCAACTATGCACAACAAAGAGAGTGGGTTCAATCTCCCCCCATGCATGGTGAGCACGCTTCCTCATGCACGTGTTTATGTATTAGCAAAAAGCAAGTGCTCACAAATTTACCTTGATACATTCCACTTTGGGCCATTAATATCACAAAGTAACTTGGTCCCAAAGCTTGGCTATTTACATTAAAATTGTTGCAATTAAATGAAACTATGGGCGGGCAAACATCGTTGCACATCAAAATATGACGACCGTGCACCGGCCAAAATCCATCGCACCCACGCTACTCTGTGCACTGATCTACTCACCAAAAACAAAAGACACATTAAATCTCACTTATCCGCCCAACAACCACTACTCCACGCTCTCGCGTGTAGCCAGTCCTCATGACCGTGTCTTCACCACCATGTACCTAATCCCTCACCATACCACTTTCCCATGACACTCATGGCACGGTGCGTTCAAGACATGCATATACCAGGGTACCCTCACACATCACTAGTATGCGAGAATGAGTTGAAATCACTAACAAGCTAATTTTAAGCATGACTCATGCTCAATATACAAAGATCCATAAGCTCAAGCATGTACTCATGCTCCACCATCAAGCATCTCCAATGATTCAACACATCCAAATTGGCATCCAATAGTGATTAGAATTAAATTTCCCAATGCCTTTGCCTTTATGCATACCATTAATGCTCTTCAATGCCTTTCATAGCATAGGTTTTTCCAAGATTTTGTACATTTAGAATACCATTTACATGCATTTGAGCATTTGAAGCATTTGAAGCATCCAATAAGCAAAAGCAAGGCAATTAATGCTTCCAAAAGCTTGCAATCAACCATAAAGGCTCCTCAAGAGGATGCAAATGATCAATACTTAGCAAGATTTGTCCAAAATTGAGAGCAATGGTTGATTAATTGGCCCATATGGTGAGAAGCTTTGCTTAAGGTCATTATTAATTGGTTCTAATAATGATTAAGCAATGATAATAGCATGTATTAATGGCCAATGGTGAGAAATTAGGGTTTCTTGGAAGAAAGCCCCAAATCTTGAGTATAGATTCAAGAAACTCAAGAAATCAACCAATTGATGCAAGAAAATGTTTAGCAATTGTTCAAATGTTACCACGAAGCCTCAAGCTTGAGTGTTGGTGTAGAAATGCCCTTCCCATAATGAAAAACGTGAAGAAGATTTGTAGCTTATGAAAGAGTCCATGGCCTTCATTCCTCATGAAATAGAGCTCTAAAATGGTTGAAATTTGTAGGAAACACCATTGCTAACCAAAATAGGGCATTCAAACTTGTGATCAGCTTTGCCTTGAGCATTTTCTCACAAAAAATGTCACCATGCTACTGTAAATCACGCCGCACTGCTACCGCCTTTCCCTTGCTTGAAACCCTTGCTAATGATTCTCACTAATCACTACTAAGTGTTGGCTAAATGCTAGGGATCAGGTGTGTGAAGCTTGAGCAAGAAATTTGATGAAACTCATGAGATTGTAGGGTTTTCTTGAAGAACAAAAGGGTTGGAATTTTCTACAGCTTTCCATGGCTGAATTTTGGAAAAATAGGATCAATGGAAAGCTATGATACCACTGCAATGAACTATGATTGGCCACTCAAAGCATGGAGTGACAACATGGGTGTATGAGCGCCATCCATGAGCAAAGAGAAGGGCAAGGTTGCCATGAAAGCTTGATAGCTTGTAATCTTGATTAGTATGAGTTAATTATGATTATTAATTCACATTGGCCTATATACCATGGTCCCCTTTTTACACACACTTATTAATGTCCACCCTCATTGGCATTTGGCCCAGAAGCCTATGTCCCCCACTTACTCTTGGCCCCTTGGCCTATTCCAACGTATGCTTGGCCCTTGGCTTGATATGTACAGTCTGTGTCCACACTCATGTGTCCACCGCTTCATTACAAATATGTACACGAAGTCCGTAGACTTTCCCTATTTGACATTAATGGTAAGGCTACTTTATATGTTCTTGCATCGTAAAGTCCTACAGAAGTTAGGTGCCCATTTGCATGAGTAGGATGCTAAAGCACCTTACAGTATGTTGGACGGGTGAAATCACGTTAACTTTACATGGTGGTTAACCACCTAGAAAAGGCTTTTTATACCAGTCAAAATTCAAAATAAACCGGCTTTTACGGATGGACATCAAGTGACTTGGAGGAGAGAAATCACAAAAGACATGATGTATAAAATTAATTAACTATTTGGTCTCTTTGGTGAAGTGGTAAATATAAATGTGGTGAGGATGGAGTTTATGGTTTCTATGCCAAGATCTTATCGGAGAGGGACTTGAACACACTGGACTTCAGGATCGACTCTTTGGTCTCTTTGGAATGTGAAGTGGTAAATATAAATGTGGTGAGGACATGGGAGGATGTGGAGTTCAAGGTGTCTATGCTAAGATCTTATAGGAGAGGGACTTGATGAATACACAGTAATTGTTTGTGTTTTTTCATTTTACACTTGCAAGGACAGTGTCTAGGCAACAAGCCCTATACTACATCTAAACTAAGACTATACTACATCTAAACTAAGACAATTAGGTCTAAGTTTGAAACATCACAAGCTAATACACAAAGCTTTTCCAAACTTTATGAAAGATGACCACATTTTATTATTGGTTTTGAAGACTCTACATCACCCTAGTGACATTTTGACTTTGTTTGAGTTTCGTGATAACCTTACTTTGGCCCAGAGTGAAATGTAAGATTTTGCAACCTTTACCATTATTTATGTGCTTGTAATCCTTCGCATCTAGTTGAGCAAGTGGTTTACTAAGCTCTTTCTAAAATGGATTAGCATTAACAAAAATTTCAACTTTGAGTCTAAGATATTCTGATAATTTTTTTACATATTTAAGGCCGTGTTTAAAAAAATTTCATGTACCTATTATTGCCAAAAAAAAGAGAGAGATAATGTTGTGATATATTTATTGGAAGTAATAAGAAGCACCCTTTCTTTCGAGAAGTGGTGACGTTTATAATACATTACCATAATGTTTTACCTTAAGATTTGAGGTGCTTTTTACAAATTGTGTGAGGGGCTGCATATCAGGTCAAGGCATGGATGATGGATGATGCAACTAGCAATTACTTTTTTCATAGAGCAAGACATATTCAGTCCACTAGACATATTCATTCATTAATGAATACCTTAGTCTATTCTAAGGTGTGCCTTGCCCCTAGCTATGGACTTTCCTGTAAAGCTTGCCTTGCCCCCAGCTATGGACTTTTCATGTCTAGGTTGCTTTTCTCCCAGCTATGGACTTTTATGTATTATCTATCAAGGAAGCACCATGTGGGGTTTGAACCCAAGATCTCGTGGTCCTAGACAACCAGCTATCACCTCATTGACTATTAATTATTACCACTTATTTATTCTAAAATTCAGAAGAAGATTTTCTCCTAGTTATATGAGTTAAAAACAAATGGCTAAGGAATCACCTATTCCATCACACACACTTCCTGCAATAGACACAACACCACTACTCCATGGTTGCTTCTTTCTACATAGATGAAGCTCATTAAGCACACATGAACCTAGCTGCTTTTTCAGTTGTGTTATGCACACATCCAAGCTAATGTATGATTACAATATAACTCTTTATTAATTCAAACCATCAACATATGGCCTTGCAGAGTATGTTGAGTAACAAATACATGCCCACACTGAATTCCACCCAAAAGTGCATGGTGTGGAAACGGTGCAACAAAAGGTGCATCAAGGTATAAAAGAATGGGGTTGTTAGTCTAGTCGAAAATTTTACGAGGTAAGCGCTGTGGCATGCCTTGTGCATGTTTTCTTAGTCCTAGATGGATGGAAATTGGGTTCTTTTGGGATTGTTAGCTTTTTGGTAGACCTGCAATGGAGAAAAGTCAAAATGGTCAAATCCTGAGAAAAGTCAAAATGGTCAAATCCTGTTATTAAGCATTTATATATCCTTGCCACACTGAATTATCAACAAAAACCCCTACCTTTGAGGTCTGAATGGTCAAATCCTGTTATTAAGCATTTATATATCCTTGCCACACTGAATTATCAACAAAAACCCCTACCTTTGAGGTCTGAATGGGTGTCCAAAGGAGGGCATTCTCAAGGCATGATGCACAAATTCCTGGGTCATAAGTTATAGTAGTGATTATAAAGCTCAAAATTCTTTCACAAAAGCATCATAAAAGCACACACATACAAATACTTGGCTTTTGTTAACATGAAGTGTCCAACCTGTGGAATTGGTATCCCTAGTTCTTTTCTGCCAAGCCCAAGCTCTCTCAAAGCACCCCTTTCCTGAATTTGCAGCCCAAATGCCAAGTCAGTCATTAGCTGAAATGCACCTCTTCTTTGGTTTTGAGGTGATTTTGAATGCATGGAAAAGATGTGCTTACCTCAGTTCTTAATCGAAAAGGCTTGAAGGGCTGCACTAAAGCAGTCTTAAACTTCTTATGCTGCTCTTTGCATGAATCTAGAAAGCCATGTGGTGGTGGTGGTGGTGCAGGTGCCATCATAGGCAACCTTGTGGTGGAAAATTGCTTGGACTGTTGGCATAATAAAGAGCTAACAACAGCTCCAGGTGCAGGTACCTGAATGAGGATTTTTGAGAACAGATGAATGAGACACTAGACGGTCGCCGAGTTCCAACATGTTCTTCAATGAAGTATACCTTTGCTCACCTTATGGTTCTCATGTCTATGGTCTTTGCTGGAGCAGTTGACCTTGAAATTGAGTTCAGAGCTCTTTCTGTGAGGTAGGGAGTTATTATTAGGGGATATAGAACACAAGAGACCCGCGCGCTCGCGCACGCACACGCATGCACACACACACACACACACACACACACACACAGGCTGCAAAACAGTACCTTTTTTTGCCCCGGCTTCTCTGCCAATCCTTCATTGTTTGTAAATTGTGCTTCTGCTTGGCTTTCCTTTCATAATCCTTGTTGCTGTCCATTGAAGCTACCTCTCCAGGGGTGGGCACACAAACTGCAATGCTGCTGCTCACCTGTGAAGCTGCAGACATCGTATTGCTTCTATCTTGAGAGCTCAGAGTCTTACTCATCTGAGAGCTTGCAGCACTTTGAGAAGAACACCTCATAGATTGCACCATCTCTTGCTCCAATGCAACGTCCACATGATGACACACAACCATCGTGTGCTCCAATGCATTGTTGACATGATGAGGCTCCACCATCACTTGCTCGGTTGTACAATCCAGATGATCAGATTGCACCATTTCTTGCTCAGATGTACAATCTCCATTATTATGTGAAACCGATTCATCTTTGGGTGTTGTGAGGCACAAGTTCTTCAGAAAATTCTCTAGGGTGCTTTGTATTGAATCCTCTTTCTCCCTTGTTTGGGTATGTGTAGCCTTGCCTTCTTCCTCAACACCGTCCATGAATTGTGGCGGCTGTTCCTCCCCAAAGCACGTTGACTGGGCTGGAAGCTCATCCTCCTTGGTTGGGCATTTCTCTTGCATGATTGGTTGGACTGAGACCTCTTTACCATGACTCAACCACCCACCATCTTTGAACAATGTGTGTGTTTGTAGCTCCTGCATGGATGCTGTATAGGCTGAGACATCATCATCCTTGTGCTCTAGCTCATTATCCTTTATTGATGCTGGCCGACATAGCTCTTGCTCAGTCTGTGTCACTGCCCCATCGCCTGCCTGTATTGCCTTTTTCTCCAAGGTCTGAAGATCCCCCTGTGGTATTGTGCCCTCTGCTAAGACCGCCTCCTTGCAATCCCTCTTTTTAGGATATGGAGGTGTATTTGCTGCAACAGGCATTTCCCCAACTTTAAGCTCTTTTGTTGCTATGAGTCTGGGTGGTCTGCATGGTGCAGATTTTTGATAGCTGAGATAAACACCATGCAAAGACCTTGCAGCAGCAGTAGATCTTTTTATGGGTATGGACAAAGAGGCTGTAAGATGAGAACTCTTGACAGCCAGTCGTGAGGGATGTGCAGAGAAGGGTGCTCGTGCCCCCTCAGCTTTCTTAATCTTAGCCTCGGTTGTGCCACATACATCTAATACCTGCCCCTTTACAGCAATCCTGCTTAATGTGCTCTTTCCAAGCATTGCATCTCTTTTCCCTAAAATGATAGCTGATTTGCTAACATCCAAAACAGCTCCAGTTTGAGGATGATTAACCTGCTCAGATAGAGTTGAGCTAGCTGTTTTGAAGACTCGGGCCCGAACCTCTCTACTTGGCACTTGTGCCCTTGGTTCTCTACCAGTACCATCCTTAGTCTCTGACACCTTCATCTTTTTTGCTGTGCCTTCTGGAGCTCTAAAGATGGGTTTTTTGGAAGGTCCATCTTGAGCTTTGCAAGCTTGATTAGGATTCTCATTCTCACTCACCTGCTGCCGAATGGACTTTTTGCCGGCCTCACGTTTACGCTCTGAAATGGAAGGTCCATCTTGAGCTTTGCAAGCTTGATTAGGATTCTCATTCTCACTCACCTGCTGCCGAATGGACTTTTTGCCGGCCTCACCTTTACGCTCTGCAATGGAAGGCATCTGGGGGTGGTGCAAGACCTTGGTTTTGGCAAAAGCTGCCTTCATGTCTGAGAGAGAAGAAAGAGAGCTTGACACTACTCCCCTTGCTCTCTTACCAGCAGCAGAAACAGCACTGCCCACATCAACAAGAGAGATTAACATGCAATTTCACATAACAAACTCATACATGTAACTAAAGTCTAATGGAGGAAAACATGCTGGGAGCTGCATGGCAGCTTCACTTGTGTGTGAGTATGTTGGATGACCATGGGTCAACCGCATGGTCATATTCACATGGGTTGACAGAAAAGATTAATAGCATCACAAACTCTGATACAAGTGACTATACTCTGATGGAGGAAAACATCAGCCACATGGAAACTTCACTTTTGTGTGTGTGTATGTTGGATAATCATTGGTCAACTTCACATGGGTCGGCAAATTGGTCAACCTTACTTATGTGTGTGAATATGTTGAATGATCATGGGTCAACTGCATCATCAACTTCACATGGGTCGGCCGCATGGTCAACTTCAAATGTGTGTATGTGAGTATGTTGGATTACAATGCACATGGAAGACTGAAGAATCTTGGGGAATAAAAAAGGATATGTATATTCTTGACTAACCTGGCAGTTTTCTCAGCCAAAGGAGCCACCACATGTGCCACTGCGTTAGAAGCTTGAAGGGAAGCCATGCTCTCCTGAATCAAACAGTTCCTCATGCAGTGAAAACCTAGGTTCGTCACATGTTACTAAAGCCTAGATTATAACTGTTTTTGGCAGCCATTAAGGGCAATAAAATAGAGCTTTAGGGAATCAAGTATCTGCGGACCTATACCTGGTCTGGTGCTTGCAAAAAGGCAGCCCTCTCATGAGTGCAACCTGCAATAATCACAAGATCAATCCCATAGTTAAAGATTAATCGAAGAAACTGTTCCATTAGAAGCGCATTTAACACTGCCCAAATGCCCAAATAAGCATTAAAACCTTAATTCAGCTCATTACAAGTAATTAACATCGCCCAAATGATCACAACATATTAACAACCAAATTTAGCCTGTGGAAATGTAGTTTGAAGGCAAAATTTAGCTTACCAACTTTTCCACAGAACCATTCATGATCATCTACAGGCTGCAGTGGGACAGTGAAATCAATCCACTTGGGCGCTTGGATGCTCTCGTAGAATTCATCTCTCACAAATGTGTCATCAATGTTTTTCCAGTCAATTTGTAGGCATTCCATTTGGTAGATTGTGCCTGAAAATGGTTTTAAAAAATTGGGCTCAGATATAAAAGTTTGAGCTAGCAGCTGCTTTTCAAAGCAAGAGCAGCTTCTGCAAAGGGCAGATTAAGCAACCCAGGTTGCGCAAAAGGGTAAATTTTGATCGCCCAAACGGGCAATTTTTCTCACTTGCAAAAGAAAAGAAGGACCCAAAGTGGGGGAAACCAGAATCTGCTGCCAGAAGCAAGGTTTTCTGCTAAAAGACTCGATTTCAGGGAAACCCAACAATGATCTGAGGCCCAAACAGAGAATTTCGCTTAGGATTGGAGGCTTACAAGGGTCTCCAACTGATTGATAAAATGGGCAAATTAGGGAGAAAACCCTGCAGCTTGCAAGTAGAGTGAAGGCTTTGGCTTGAGATGTTGCAGGAGAAAGCAAACGGTCAGTGTAATGAAAGCAAAGCTGTTGTCATTAAAGTACAGAAAGAAAGTGCTGCAGAAGTTGTGTGGGGAGCGATAGTAAAAGGTGGGGAGCGATAGTAAAAGGTGGGGAGGCGACTTAACGGTCTACTAGTAAAAGGGCAGTGGGCTCTCAGAATTTTCCTGCTCGTTGCACACCATGTCGCAGCCCATGTTGCCGTTGCCGTTGGCGTTGGCCATTATAGAGCCGCTAGTGCTAAATAAATTTATGGTGGTTAATTAAAAATGCTAATATATCTCTTTTTTTTAAAACTTATGGTGGTTAATTTAAAATGCTAATTATATATTCACATCTCTACATCTTCATGGCCCTTTTTAAGAGAGAGACACACACACTAATATATATATATATATAGCCTAAAACATATATAAATCCTAATCTATATGTGTATATTTATATATTGTATTATATATATATCTCTCCCAAAATATATATAGCCACATATATACATACATAGATATTAGGCTATAAATAAGCTACACACACACACACGTAGATATTAGACTATAAATAAGCTACACACATACATGCATGCATACATACATACATACATACATACATATATGTGTATACACACACACACACATATTCACATAGACACATGTAGATATTAGGCATAAATAAGGTACATACATACATGCATGCATGCATGCATACATATATGTGTACACACACACACACACACATTATACATACATACATACATACTTTCAGCCATAGAGATGTGCATGCGTGTATGTGTGTGTAGCATAAATATATATATATATTCACACATACGTGCACACACACACATACACTAAAATATATATAGCCTAGTAGATATATAGCTTAAAGCATATATAAATCTTAATATATATGTCTATATTTATATATTACATTATATATATATATCCTAGAATATATATAGCCACACACACACATAGATATTAGGCTATAAATAAGCTATATATATACAAAAATGGAATAAAATATATATAGCCTAATATATACATGTGTGTGTGTCCTAATATATATATATATATATATATATATATATATATATATAGCCTAAAACATATATAAACCCTAATATATATATGTCTATATTTATGTATTGTATTTTATATATTTTAGGTCACACACGCACGCACACAGACACACACAATATATATATTCGATAGATGAATTAAATTCCAGACAAAAATTGTTCTATGGAAAAGAATCAACAGTTGTGCCTCTCAATGAGGAAAAAAGCGTTGGTCTCTATGATCCAAGTACAATCTTTTTCCCTGATCTGACTATGGGACTTACGGGTTCGGTCAGATGAGCTCAGTTGACTACGTTAGGAAAAAGTTATCCTGGTGGAATCGCCCGTGCTTTCTGGGCAAAGGAAGTTTTTTTCGGGTTCGGTTTTGGAAAAACCGATGGATTAGTCTCTTGTCCGGATATCCGTGGGCGAGGCCCCGAGTGTGGGACCCTGCCCCGCGCAAGAAGTGCTACTTTCGCTGCTAGCACCCCTGAATTGTTGCGCGGTGGGGACATGGATCTTACAGTAATTCAGAGTTTTCTAGCTCTTGGGAGAAGTAGGGTAACAGTGCAAAAAACACTATTAAGCTTCAACAAAGGGGAAGGCTTCTATTTATAGGAAAAAGTGAGCTTCTAACCAAGCCAACTGATTCTAGAATTATTAAGATTAGTTTGGTCAATTATTCAGATTAGAATTATTCAGATTAGTTTGGTCAATTATTCAGATTAGAATTATTCAGATTAGTTTGGTCAATTTTTGACCATTTTTGGGTTAGTTTAGTCCACTTTTTGGATCTAGGTGAAACAGGAGAGAGAAGAGATAAAAATATCTCATTATTTGGGAGTTTAAAACTCTCCGACACATGTGAAATAGGTGCCTCCTTCATGAGGGAAATTCCCCCATACTGAGGTCACGTCAAAAATGCATCATTTCATCTAAATATCTCTCTTTTTTAACTATTAACCTTGTCCTTAGTCAACTCTTCATCTTATATGAGTATTTACTCATTTTTGGAGGATTTTTCTTTTATTCTTCTATTTATCTCTTCCCTACATTTGGATGAATCTTATTGGTCCATAGGAACCGTAATTTAAAAATTTTCAAAAATCTGGACCCCTAGGATAAGGCCTCTTGAACAGATTATACTTAATTTCTAATACACCTTCTGAAAATCTTTTTGAACTTCTATTTCAGGGGAACTTATTTTAATAAGATGAGATATTTTTCTATCCAAAAATATTTAAAAACTGAATTACCACTCTCTAGAAGATTTTCTCTCTCTAGGCCAAAACTGGTAGAAACAAGATATTTTATATTTCTAAAGAGGGATTTGATTACAGGGGAAGATACTGGGCATCCTGAGAGGCTGGGGAGGAATCTTACATGACTCCAATCCAAATGAATTTGTCAGGTATGATTTTACTCATTGGTAATGTAAAGTATTTGTGTGGTGCATGCACTTACAAAATGTACGGTTTGTAGGAGTGTCTCATCGTACCACGACAGTAGTTCTCGGTGCTCCCAAAATGAACATCAAAGTGCTGGTTCGTCTACCGTTATAGAAGCCTCGATGTTAACAGTTGTAATGATCAATTGCGACCACATGTGAAATGATTGTAAAGGTATGTCTTTTATATCCTGTAAATAACAATTGATGTATAACTCAACTCAACATGGTGTGGCAGGACATCATTCTACAAATGAAAGCATGTGTTGGGGATCCTTTAAAGATAGGCCGTGCACTTCTAAACCAGCAATGTCCACCAGAGCTAGAACATGTCTTTGATATATTACTGAAGGCCAACGTGGGAGACATGACCTTTACTGTTAAAGGGGTCAATACAAACACAACGTGTGATTGTATTGTAGTGAGGTTTCCCACAGGAGGTTTTATTTATGATTACCCCCATGACATTGTCCCACCATGGAGTCTCTTAACATGTGAGTGATGAGATTATTTTTCCTTCATTAAGACCTTGTGTGTTGTTGTGCATATGTTGCATGTGTGTATGTCATGCTTACGTTTTTTGTGCATGTCATTCTAATTAATGCCACATAGATGGAGAGGAGCATGCATTGCTTCAGATTTGTGAGACCATCTTAGACGACAATGGCTCTATTATTGTAATCAGTACTGTGTATCAAGTGACCATTATAACTCATGCCGAGCGTTCTGGCTTCTCCTTGGACACCTTGATGAATGTGCGATGTACAAAGCAGATTGGAAGGGCCTTTGGACAAGAGGTAAGCAACACTAACCATAGAGGTTTCCACTGAGCATCACTTTTTGCTACAAAAAATCATTATTGTAATCAGTACTGTGTATCAAGTGACCATTATAACTCATGCCGAGCGTTCTGGCTTCTCCTTGGACACCTTGATGAATGTGCGCGATGTACAAAGCAGATTGGAAGGGCCTTTGGACAAGAGGTAAGCAACACTAACCATAGAGGTTTCCACTGAGCATCACTTTTTGCTACAAAAAATCATCTCATACTCTTGTGCAGATACATATCCTCATCGCCGCCGCTACCTTCATGAGCATAGTTGGACAAAACCATACACAACCTTTCTTACTTGATTATATCATTGATCCTTGCAACATGATGCACTAGAGGAGACGCCCTAATGGGACAGCATGGCGAGATATGGAGTTAACTCTTCATGTGTTCCTAAATAAGGGTCTTACATTTTTTGTGGAATTAAGAGAGATGTTTTCTTTGCAGGTGGATCTCAGCGTGGATATGACTTTTGGGATAGTTTGTTGAGCCATCATGCAAGTGTTAGTAGAGCTTTATGCTTGGATGTGGAGATTATGCTATGGTAGCACAAAAATTAGGCATGAACATTGTTTGAATTGATCCTGAAGAGGATATAGTGGAGGGTGTCTTGATGAAGATTTCATTGTAGTGCAGTAAACATATTTACTTGTGAATATTCAAGTGACTGGGTCATGATCTTATTTGTAGCAATTGTTTATGATTGTGTCATGATCTTATTTTTCATATTACAAAAGAGAGAAATAGGGTGAGAGCAACACATGTTGGGGTTTTGTAATAATACATCATTCCCCTCTGCAACAATGTTTATATATATACAAACCAATAAAGAATCGACATTTTCTGTATTGTGTGGATGAATAAGGTAGTGAAGTGTTTGAAGACTCAAGGATCTGTACGCAAAACATGAGTTAATTAAGCTTTGTTGAGAAGTGAGAAAGAAATGTAGAGAGAGTGAGCAAAGAGAAGGACTGCAAGAGTGAATGAGAGAGAAAGTGAGAGAGGGAGCGAGAGCAAAGAGAAGGGAAGAGAGAGAGGAAGGATAAAGAGAGTGAGCAAAGAAAGGGGCTGAAAGAGTGCGAGAGAAGGGTAGAGAGGAAAGATAAAGAGAGTTAGTGAAAAAAAGGACTGAAAGAGAGAGAGAGAGAGAGAGAGAGAGAGAGAGAGAGAGAGAGAGAGAGAGAGAGCAAAGAGAAGGGTAGAGATATCTTGATAAGTGATTATAAATATTGCCGAGTATTATAGGCTAGGAACTATTGAAACGACCCCTGAGTGGACAGGTGGTGAGCGTTCTAGTTGCCAATGATGCCATAGATACTCTGATGAAAGAATGATGGGAAATTGAATCAACCGGATAAATTGGAAGATTGTGATCAATGATACTATGGTTTCATTAAAGGATTGTTTTAAAGTTAGCTGATGCTAAGAAAAAGACAATTTCATATTGGGTGTGTAAGTGGTGTGGCTAGTTTTATGTTTGCATGAACTTCCGGCTAGGGGGCCTTGGAACTCTTTTCCTTGGTACCCGGGACAAAACCTAACCAAATTCCAAATTGGATCCCATCACTACAGTGGTTGGGCGGTTGGCTAACCCATGGGATCGGATGGGGTTAGGCTGGACTGATGGATCCGTAAATCGAGACTCAACTTTTGTTATTACGATAGATAAAGTAAATCCCGGACAGTAATTGTTCTATGGATCCCATCACTACAGTGGTTGGGCGGTTGGCTAACCCATGGGATCGGCGGATGGGGTTAGGCTGGACTGATGGATCCGTAAATCGAGACTCAACTTTTGTTATTACGATAGATAAAGTAAATCCCGGACAGTAATTGTTCTATGGATAGGAATCAACGGCTGTGCCTCTTGAATGGGGAAAAAAGCGTTGATCCCAATGATCCAAGTGCAAGTTTCTTCCTTGATCTGATCAAGTATCTTGAAGATGCAATTGGATCAGCTTGATCAGAAATGATCTTGACTACGTTAGAGTAAAAAGTTATCCTGGTGGAATCGCCCGTGCTTTCCGGGTAAGGGAAGTTTTTCTGGGTTCGGTTTTGGAAAAACCGACGGATTAGTCTCTTGTCCGGATATCCGTGGACGAGGCCCCGAGTGTGGGACCCTGCCCCGCGCATGAAGTGCTACTTCCGCTGCTAGTACCCTGAATCCATTGCGCAGTGGGGACAGGGATCTCACAGTTGGTATCAGAGCCTTTGGTTAATGAGGATCAATCGAGAAGCCAAATATATCAAAAATTTATCTAGAATCACAAAAAGGTTGTAATTGTGTGATATAATTCATACAAATTGATATTCAAACTGAAAATTCGTAAATTAGTAATTGGGTCTTCAAATGGAAGTACCGCAATTGTATGGAACCCTGACTTGCTTGAGGCCTAGACATGATGGTATTTACCTTATAGTTCCAAGTATCATGACTACCTGTATATACCGAGGGTATAACTGCAGCTCTTTACCGACAGTATATACGAGTAAATCTAAGACTTGAAATTATAAGCATTAATGCTATCCAGATGATAATTTCAAATGTGGTTGATATGATTTTTAATTCTATTTGAGAATTGATGAATTGATTTGGATTCTGATTGAAAAACGATGATCCCTGAAATTTGGTTGAAATGTAATAAGCTGAGCGAAACCTCAATGAGGATGAATGGGACGAGTCCCTGTGATGATATTCATAACTGGAATGATGATAATGATTTCAGCAAATCACTATGAGATTAGTGGATTGTGCTGTCAAATTGCTACTGTTAACACTTGACTCGGTATATCAAGTTAAGTGATGACAAATTGAGAACTTGCTTGACTGAAATTCCCGTGGAATGTTCAGAAAGAAAATTTTTCGATCTAATGGACCATTATCGTGTTAAAGATATGAAATATGATCTGAAATGAATTGTTATTTAATGATGAGTTCTATATAAGGGATATTTATTCCCGTATTCTGTTGGGTTGACCAGAATATAAGGAACCCCAGAATAAATTGGATCTTAAGAAAAAGAGTTGTCCTCTACTTTACGAGATGAGGACATCTCGCACTTTTTAAGTGGGGTAGAATGTAAGATTCCTCCCCAGCCTTAGAGGCATACAGGAGTAAGAATCTCCCTTTCTGATCTTAAAATTATTCCCTCTCTAAAATAAAAGAAAGATTCTGTTTAAAAAGGGAAGACACTTTCCCCAGAATACCTTATTAGGAGCCCATCTGTTTTAAGGATTCAGAACAATGAGTTCAGAAGTGAGAACCGGTGTTTTGGATGCCAAGGTTTTGGTCATCAGTTAAAAGACGGCCTGACTCCTACCATGAAAAGGGCACAGGGAAGTCTAGAACCCAAATTCAGAGACCAATTCCTTCATACCAATCTAATCAGGATCCATCACAAGATTGCTTAAACTAGGTCCAACCCATTGATTAGGGTCGAGATGACCAGTCAAATGCTTGGCGACTTAGAGCAACAGATGCAGGCAATTCATAAAGATATAAACGCTGCCCAGGATCGATAGAAACAATATACAGATAAGAAGAGGACAGTCAGAGAATTCAAAGAAGCAGTTATGGTCTTCATTTGAATACGGACCAAAAGAATTTCTTTATCTCTAGGGGTGTATAAGTAGTTATCCCCCAGATATTGTGGACCAAAGAAAGTAGGTGACTTAGGCTACGAACTTCTTTTATCTCCTCATCTCAAAGTTCTTAATGCCTCCTACAGAAATATGTGCCAAAACCAAATCATGGAAAGACGGTAAAACTTCAGTGGCAAGATACCGTTGGCTTCTAGGTTACGCTAGCTCCTTCCTTTATATAAGACATAACTTTTACTTGTCGCTCACAGTAATCTTACTCCCATCGATCTCCTTCTTTCTTAATCTCCTTCATGGCTTGGCAACAAGAATTAGTTTTATCCATGATGATTTCTCACCTACGCAAGTGAGTCTGTGAAGAAGGATTTTATAGAACAGTATGAGCGCTCACTTTTCCCTCACTTGGGAACTTCTGTAGCTTAGACCAAATGGCGGACCTATCAAGACATAACTAGGGTAACACCCTGGGGTCAGCAGCACTTTCGTAACAATGTCCGCTTGGCCATGGTTATTGAAGCTTTGGGTTTGGGTCCCCGATACTACTGCATCATGAGATCAAGGCATCTTGGGTTTTCTGAGCGCGTCTTCTTACTGGCGTGTTTTCTTCCTCATCAGAAGATATGCCTTTATCCCGTTTTTTGGGTTGCCTCTCAAAGGTCTTTTTGTTAGATCACCTCATACCAGTGAGATAGGTGTGGCAATAACTAGCCAAATTATTCCCATAGATAAGTTACCTTATACGTGCGCAGCTTGTGAGTGTTGCTTTTGTGACCATATGATGGACGAGCTTATGGAAGTATAAAGAGTTCTTCTATCTTTACTGTTTATGTTCCAAGAATGAATAAAGTTGAAATCTTTGTTCTTGTCTTGAGCCTTGCTCTCTTTGAGACTTTTCTTGGTGGTTAATCTTAATTAAAATTTTTCTCTCAGTCTTATATTTGTGCATCTTGCGAAATTACCCCCAGTTTACGAGATGAGGGCATCTCCGTACTCCCCAGCCTCTCAAGATGTCCAGCATCTTCCCCTGTAATCAATCCCCTCTTCAGAAATATAAAAGATCTTGTCTCTGCCTATTTTGATATAGAGAGAGAAAATATTCTAGAGAGAGAATATTCAGATTTTGAATATTTTTAGATAGAAAAATTTCTCATATTATTAAAATGAATTTCCCTGAAACAGAAATTCAAAAAGAACTTTCCAATGTGCAATTGGAATTTATTGGAAATGGGTATAAAGGACCTTAGCCTAAGGGTCTAGATTTTCAGAAATTTTTGGATTATGGTCCAATTAAGGTTCCTATGGGCCAATAGCATCAATCCATGTGTAGGGAGGAGATAAATCCAATTTTGTAAAAGAAGATACCCAAAAATGAGTAAATGCTCACATAAGGTGAAGAGTTGAAAATGTACAAGGTTTATTAGTAAAAAACTATGAGCAATATTAAAAATATGAGATATTTTGGGTATAATGATTTCATTTTGACACATATGTAAGGAAGGGGAGTCCCTTCAATGCTCACATAAGATGAAGAGTTGAAAATGTACAAGGTTTAATAGTAAAAAACTATGTAATATAAAAATATGAGATATTTTGAGTGTAAGGATTCCATTTTTGACACATCAGTAAGGAAAAGGAGGGCCTTCAATGAGGCGCCTAAAACACATGCTTAATAGAGTTTTAAACTCATAAAAATTGAGATATTTCATCTCTCCTCTCTCCTCATTCAAGTCTAGTTCTAAAAAGTTGGCTTAACTGACCTAAAAATGGTCAAAAAGTGACCAAACTGACTTGGAAAATTCTAGAATCAGTTTGTTTGGTTAGGAGCTCAATTTTTCCTATAAATAGAAGCCTCCCCTTGTTGAAAAAATATAGTGTCTTATGCATTGTTACTCTACTCCACCTAAGCCAAGAACTGTGGATTCTTTAATAATTCACTAGTTTTTGACACTTCTCTCTTTTTTCAATCCCCATTGGTGGCTCCATCAACATACTAAACCAATTGATTGGTTGGGGGCCTCTACCGTGAACAAAGAATCAAGCAAATTGTAAGGTAAGTATGGTGAATTTTGATTTTTTTATAATTTCTCAATGTTTCTCTCTTCTCAACCCCTCTCAAGCTTGAGAAGCTTAATTGGTATGGTTTTTGAATGCTATTGAAGTTAATTGATTAATGATAGTAAAGAATTACATAAATTTTTATTTATGTTTAATTCTAATGGGTTTTTCTCTCTCTCACTTAAGAAATGGTCATACTCATGACCCATTCTCAATCCAAATGAAGCTTTTTATAAAGCTTTTCCTTAATCCAAGATTAATCTATGCTTGAGAACATTTTTTTATCTATGCTTTTAGTTTATGTATTCTATGATTATTTTTTATTCAATCCATTAAGGGTTAATGATCTAATTAGGGATCATTCTAATCATTCTCTTAAAGATAAGCATTATCTTTTTAAATAATTGAGATTTATCAGTTATAGTAGCGGAGCTATGGCAAAATTTTTATAAAAATTTACACATAAAATAATTTCATTCAAAGCATGAAAAGAGGATTTCCTACCATATTCTAGGAATTATCATCCTAGATTAATTGAAAGAAATTCATTAGAATCATGAGAAAATTAAATTTTTATATTATGCATAAAGGATAAATTTTTTATATCAAAAGTGTTACTTTTAGCATAATTAAATTTCATGCATAGAGGTATGCATAAAAGATAAATATTTTATTATAAAAGTGTTACTTTTAACATGTGAATGTGCAGAGAATGAAGTCTATGCAGAGAGTAAATGAATTGTGATAGAGCTGCCTAGAGGTATGCATAAAAGATAAATATTTTATTATAAAAGTGTTACTTTTAATATAATTAAATTTCATGCATAGAGGTATGCATAAAAGATAAATATTTTATTATAAAAGTGTTACTTTTAACATAATTGAATTTCATGCATAGAGGTATGCATAAAAGATAAATATTTTATTATAAAAGTGTTACTTTTAACATAATTGAATTTCATACAGAGGTATGCATAAAAGATGAATATTTTATTATTTTATTGTAAAATTATAAAGAAAAAAAATATTATTTTATTATAAAAAGTTATTTTCATCATATTGAATTTCGTGCATAGAAATGAAAAAAATAAATAAATTATTATTTTATTATAAAAATATTACAGAAAAAAATGATTATTTTATTATAAAAGTGTTACTTTTATCACAATTGAAATTCTTGCATAGAGGTATGCATAAAGGATGAGTTAGGATGTGATAAGATGAGTTAAGATGTGATAAGAGGTGTATGAGATGTGATAAGATGAGATAAGATGCATATGAGATGAGTTAGGATGTGATAAGATGAGTTAAGATGTGATAAGAGGTGTATGAGATGTGATAAGATGAGATAAGATGCATATGAGATGAGTTAGGATGTGATAAGAGGAGTTAGGATGTGATAAGAGGTGTATGAGATGTGATAAGATGAGATAAGAAGTGTATGAGATGTGATAAGATGAGATAAGATGTACATGAGAGGAGTTAGGATGTGATAAGAGGTGTATGAGATGTGATAAGATGAGATAAGATGCACATGAGATGAGTTAGGGTGTGATAAGATGAGTTAAGATGTGATAAGAAGTGTATGAGATGTGATAAGATGAGATAAGATGTACATGAGATGAGTTAGGATGTGATAAGATGAGTTAAGATGTGATAAGATGTGTATGGAATGAGATAAGAAGTGTATGTGATGAGATAAGATGTATATGGGTTGTCATAAGGTGAAAATGGATGTGATGTAAAAGAATAGATGTGAAGGCGTATGGGGCTATATGAATGGGAAGGAAAAAATAGATGTATATATGGATGTGAATGTGCATGTAAATGAGGATGTATGGATGAAGATGCATGAATGTGCATGTAGATGTAGATGTACGAATGAGGATGTGGATGTATGCATATGGATGTGTATGTATGGATGTATGCATGTAGATATGGATGTATGCATGTAGATGTGTATGTATGGATGTATGTATGTGGATGTGGATGTATGAGTAAGGATGTGAAAATGGATGTATGCATGGATGGGTATGAAGAATAATGAAGGTGAATGTGTATAGGAAATAATGTGTCGTTGATATGAATGAATGGATGAGAATGAGTACATATGAAGGGAATGTGGATTGAGGAGGGATAATGTGGAAAGATGGAGTTCGATATAGAAACTGTATTTTGTGACTGTTTGTAAATGACTGTTTTATATCAAGAATGCTGGGAAAGCATTTTGACCGTCTTGTGATCAAGGTCGTGGAGACCTAACTGATAAAGTTGCAACTGCTGACGGAGAGTGAATGGAGGACATCTCGCGTAGCAAGGTCGGCCGAGGTCTTGACCAGCCTCGGTGCGATTAAAATGGTGAGCTTCCGGTACGGTGGATGAGGGGCCAAGGAAGCGGCCTATGAGTGAAGCGCTAGGTCACCTGCGAAGGATCCTAGAGGGTGCTGACCATACGGTGCTCGGGCTCTGGGTTGCCCAGGATACCCACGCGTGCGTCGAGGAAGATATTGGAACAAGGAGTAAGAGTTGTTTTCTGAAACCGGGCATGGATCTGGTTGATTGACCTTGCTGGTCTTCAATGGATGAGTCCATGGCTCTTTATATGGATCTGTTGGTTGATCTTGCTGATCTTCAACGAGAGTCCATCTTGATAAGTGATTATATTGCCGAGTATTATGGGCTAGGAACTATTGAAACGGCCCCTGAGTGGACAGGTGGTGAGCGTTCTAGTTGCCAATGATGCCATAGATACTCTGATGAAAGAATGATGGGAAATTGAATCAACCGGATAAATTGGAAGATTGTGATCAGTGATACTATGGTTTCATTAAAGGATTGTTTTAAAGTTAGCTGATGCTAAGAAAAAGGCAATTTCATATTGGGTGTGTAAGTGGTGTGGCTAGTTTTATGTTTGCATGAACTTCTGGCTAGGGGGCCTTGGAACTCTTTTCCTTGGTACCCGGGACAAAACCTAACCAAATTCCAAATTGGATCCCATCACTACAGTGGTTGGGCGGTTGGCTAACCCATGGGATCGGATGGGGTTAGGCTGGACTGATGGATCCGTAAATCGAGACTCAACTTTTGTTATTACGATAGATAAAGTAAATCTCGGACAGTAATTGTTCTATGGATAGGAATCAACGGCTATGCCTCTTGAATGGGAAAAAAAGCGTTGATCCCAATGATCCAAGTGCAAGTTTCTTCCTTGATCTGATCAAGTATCTTGAAGATGCAATTGGATCAGCTTGATCAGAAATGATCTTGACTACGTTAGAGTAAAAAGTTATCTTGGTGGAATCGCCCGTGCTTTCCGGGTAAGGGAAGTTTTTCTGGGTTCGGTTTTGGAAAAACCGACGGATTAGTCTCTTGTCCGGATATCCGTGGACGAGGCCCCGAGTGTGGGACCCTGCCCCGCGCATGAAGTGCTACTTCCGCTGCTAGTACCCCGAATCCATTGCGCGGTGGGGACAGGGATCTCACATTGAGGATTATGATCAGTGACACTATGGTTTCATTAAATGATTGTTTTAAAGACAGCTGATTCTGTGAAAAAGGCAATTTCATATTGGGTGTGTAAGTGGTGTGACTAGTTCTTAAATGGATCCCATCTCACTACAGTGGTTGGGCGGTTGGCTGGGCGATTGGCTAACCCACGGGACTGGATGGGATTAGGCTAGACTGATGGATCCCAATATTGAGACTTAATTATGTTATGGTACGATAGATGAAGTAAATCCCGGACAAAAATTGTTCTATGGAAAAGAATCAACGGCTGTGCCTCTCAATGAGGAAAAAAGCGTTGGTCTCTTTGATCCAAGTGCAATCTTTTCCCTAATCTGATCAGTTGAGTTAGTTAAAGCTTTTGACTACGTTAGAGAAAAATTATCCTGGAGAAATCGCCCGTGCTTTTCGGGCAAGGGAAGTTTTTTCGGGTTCGGTTTTGGAAGAACCGATGGATTAGTCTCTTGTTCGGATATCTGTGGGCGAGGCCTTGAGTGAGGGACCCTGCCCCGCGTGCAAGAAGTGCTACTTCCGCTGCTAGCACCCGTGAATTCATTGTTGTGCGGTGGGGACATGGATCTTTCAGCAACAAGATGTTGTATGTGTGGGATGGCAATCATCAAGTTGTGGCATGGATGGAGGAGATTAATAAACGTGAGTCTACTTAAATTTCCTACTTTTTTGAATGCAGTCTTTTGTTTTATAAAATAGTTTTGGGACTTATTAGATTTGCACTATCTAACTATAGCATTCAAGAATGTCGCATCAAGACATCCTTGTGTTGATGCTATCCTTATTGAATTCAGTGTGAGGATAGTGAGGTGGAGGTTCTCACAGTGATCGCTTGCTTAAACAGGTAAGAGAATATATGTTTTAAGACTCTTTGAATTAGGAATATTTGACGTACTATGTTTTAATCTTTCATCATAACCTTAAATTATGTTGCCATAGGATGAAGTGGACTATATTTCTTCTTCCCTTTTGGACCAAGTGTGCCTCATTAGGACACTTGGCTAGCAAACAAAGAAAAAATTATGAAGTACACTAGAGAGATGAACAAGGCATGGATGGACAACCATGCCTCGACACAGAAAAAAAGGGACGCCCATCTTGGTATAACTACGAGCTTTCGGAACTTTCCTAAATAGTAAACTTTAAATATTTAGACACTTGCAATATATGATAAACATTCACATATCATCCACTAATGTTTTAATTTGTGAATAATAGGATGAGTACCTTGCAACCACCCGAGATATTTACCCCCTAGTAGATAGTGGCTATACACCTTGGTAGCTAGCTCGTTGGCCAAATGACCACAAAGTATAGATTTTGGATATTTTGATTGATGGCGATTTGCAGAGGCTAAAGGATTCGCAAATCCCTAAAAGTATGTAATAATTACTTTTTCTATCTTCTTGATATTTACAAAGTACCCTATTTTGTTTGAATAACAATTTCAATGCAGCAAATGCAAGTTTATTCAGGGATTGGCTTCGAAGAGAAGTCATATGGCATGAGATTGGAGTGTAGGATGTAGCCGTCCTTTCAGAAATATCAAAAAAAGTACAAGGTAATTTTTTCAGATACATTCTTGGATAACCTCGTTGATCTTAAGAGAATGTATTTTTGGAAGCTGTAAGAGGAAATGGTGGGATCCTTATAAAGAAACAAGTTGTGGTAGCTTTGAACCCTGTTGTCATCATCAAGACTACCAAGCGTGCTGTCTCCAGGTGCATAACATTCCATAAAGCATACTTACTACCTGGTTGTACTCTTATATTTGTAAACTGAACGGATATAATAATGTGTAGATGGATTTGTAAAAAGTGCCATGCGGAGAGATCTATTGCAGATGTGCTTGCAGTCTTAAAAGAATGGCGCAATCCAAAACATGAAAGCACTATGTATACACAGCAGCAACTTCGAGACCTTTGGAATGCAGAGATATACAAGAGATACCCATTGTTCCTTGACCCTCCAAGTGGCAAATTTTCCAAGAGCGAGAAGGAGATGTATACTCGGGCTTGTAAAGCAAAGCGATCAACCATGGTATAAACTATACAATTAGATATTTCACTTTAATTTAAATATTATTTCTTATATATTTTCGAATGGTGAATTCTATTGTAAAGCCTAGAAGTCTACGTTGACAAATCACATCTTCAAGGCAAAGAGCTAGAACATGTCTTTGATATATTACTGAAGGCCAACGTGGGAGACATGACCTTTACTATTAAAGGGGTCAATACAAACACAACGTGTGATTGTATTGTAGTGAGGTTGCCCATAGGAGGTTTTGTTTATGATTACCCCCATGACATTGTCCCACCATGGAGTCTCTGCACATGTGAGTGATGAGATTATTTTTCCTTCATTAAGACCTTGTGTGTTGTTGTGCATATGTTGCATGTGTGTATGTCATGCTTACGTTTTTTATGCATGTCATTCTAATTAATGCCACATAGATGGAGAGGAGCATGCATTGCTTCAGATTTGTGAGACCATCTTAGACGACAATGGCTCTATTATTGTAATGAGTACTGTGTATCAAGTGGCAACCATTATAACTCATGCCGAGCGTTCTGGCTTCTCCTTGGACACCTTGGTGAATGTGTGATGTACAAAGCAGATTAGAAGGGCCTTTGGACAAGAGGTAAGCAACACTAACCATAGAGGTTTCCATTGAGCATCACTTTTTGCTACAAAAAATCATCTCATACTCTTGTGCAGATACATATCCTCGTCCCCGCTACCTTCATAAGCATAGTTGGACAAAACCATACACAACCTTTCTTACCTGATTATATCATTGATCCTTGCAACATGATGCACTAGGACAGACGCCCTAATGGGACAGCATGGCGAGATATGGAGTTAACTCTTCATGTGTTCCTAAATAAGGGTCTTATATTTTTTATGGAATTAAGAGAGATGTTTTCTTTGCAGGTGGATCTCAGCATGGATATGTTTTTTGATCTTCTCTCTTCTAAAGATTGGTGGGCCACTCTTGTTTCAAACAAGAGTAGAACCCTCAAACCATCAAGCCAAAGGAAAGCTCTCAAATTCCTTCGTAAGTTGGAGATTCTTCTCTTTTCGATTCATTTTATAGTTTTTTTTAATGATTTTTGTCTTCTCTAAATTGAATATGATGTTATGCCTCATTGAAAAAAGGCATTCCTCTCTCTTCTTTAGTAAATCCAACCATTCTTATCCTAGATGAATGATCAATGGATAAAATCAAGTTTTTCATAATGTTTCTCTTTGATAAAGTAGAAAATGTTTACATTTGAATGATTTAAATACTCTTGGTGAATTTCTAATTTATTTTAGAGAGTTAAAAATTGAAAAATGGTCAGCCATACAAAGGAGGTTATGGCAAAATTTTCTAAAATTGTGAAAAATAAGTTTTACTTTTTTTTATTTCAAAAGAGTAATTTCCATCGTATATGTATTCTTAAAGTGTTATTTTTCATCCTAGGAATAGAAAAATGCATACTAAAAATATTTTATTAAAAAAGTGTTACTTTCTTTAGAATTAAATTCTATGCATAGAAGGAAGCATATTGAAATTGTTATTTTGATTATAAAAGTGTTTTTTCATCATAAATGATTTGTATGCATAAACATAAATGATTTGTATGCATAAACATATGCATAAAAGATATTTTATTATATTAAAAGTTTGATTTTCATCATAAATGGATGCATAAAAGAAATTCTTTTATATTAAAAGAGTGATTTTCATAATAAATGATTGGTATGCATAAACATATGCATAAAAGATTTTTTTATATTAAAAGTGTGATTTTCATCATAAATAGATTTTATGCATAGATTAGATGCATAAGAGAAATTCTTTTATTCTAAAAGTGTAGTTCCTACTAAATTGGATTTATGCATGGAAAGATGCATAAAGAATTTATTTTAATCCAAAAGTGTTATTCTCATCAATTTTGATTTTATGCATAGAATGATGCATAAAGAAATCTAATTTTATTTCAAAAGAGTTATTTTCATCAATTTTGATTTTATGCATAAATAGATGCATAAAGAATTTTAATTTTAATCCAAAAGAGTTATTTTCATCAATTTTGATTTTATGCATAAATAGATACATAAAGAATTTTATTTTTAATCCAAAAGAGTTATTTTCATCAATTTTGATTTTATGCATAAATAGATGCATAAGAATTTTATTTTTAATCCAAAAGAGTAATTTTCATCAATTTTGATTTTATGCATAAATAGATGCATAAAGAATTTTATTTGTAATCCAAAAGAGTTATTTTCATCAATTTTGATTTTATGCATAAATAGATGCATAAAGAATTTTATTTTTATTCCAAAAGAGTTATTCTTATCAATTTTGATTTTATGCATAGAAAGATGCATAAAAGATTTATTTTTATTTTGAAAGTATTATTTTCATTGAAATTGAATTTATGCATAGATATATACATAAAAGATTTATTTTTATTTTGAAAGTGTTATTCTCATTAAAATGGAATTTATGCATAGTAAAATGCATAAAAGGTTTATTTTTAATTCGAAAGTGTTATTTTTCTTAAAATTGAATTTATGCATAAAAGGATTTTTATAAAAGTGTTATTCCTACTAAAGTTGTCTTTATGCCTAATTAGATGCATAAAGAATCTTTATATCAAAAAATTTAGAATTCTCTTACATTCTATGAATGGATGGATGGAAGTGATATGAATCAGATAAATGTAAATGGATGAATGGATGTGATGTCGTGTGAATTAGGATGTGAATGATGTAGATTAATGTGGATGGATGTATAGATGATGTGGTTTGATGTGTGAATGATGTGGGTTGAAGGATGTGGATGTATGGATGTAGATGTGGATGTGGATGTATGAATGTGAATGGGGATGTGTGGATGTATGAATGTGGATGTGGAAATGGATGTATGGATGTGGATGTAGATGTATGAATGTGAATGGGGATGTGTGGATGTATGAATGTGAATGGGGATGTATGGATGTATGAATGTGGATGTGGACGTATGGATGTGGATGTGGATGTATGGATGTGGATGTGGATGTGGATGCATGAATGTGAATGGGGATGTATGGATGTATGAATGTAGATGTGGATGTGGATGTGAATGTGGATGTGGATGTATCAATGTAAATGGGGATGTGGATGTATGAATGTGGATGTGAAAATGGATGTAGATGTGGATGTGGATGTATGAATGTGAATGGGGATGTGTGGATGTATGAATGTGGATGTGAAAATGGATGTATGGATGTGGATGTATGAATGTGAATGGGGATGTGTGGATGTATGAATGTGGATGTGGATGTATGGATGTGGATGTGGATGTGGAAATGGATGTATGGATGTATGAATGTGAATGGGGATGTGTGGATGTATGAATGTAGATGTGGATGTGGATGTGAATGTGGATGTGGATGTATCAATGTAAATGGGGATGTGGATGTATGAATGTGGATATGAAAATGGATGTATGGATGTGGATGTGGATGTGAAAATGGATGTATGGATGTGGATGTGGATGTATGAATGTGGATGTGGATGTATGGATGTGGATATGGATGTATATGTATGAATGCGGATGTGGAAGTGGATGTATGGATGTGGATGTACGAATGTGGATGTGTATAGAATAATGAATGCGAATGAGTATGTGAAATGATGTGACGTCGATATGAGTGAATGGATGAGATGTGATATGTGAATTGGGATGTGAATAAGTGATATGTGATGTGAATGAATCGGAGGTGATGAGATGGAAAATGATGTGATTGGATGACAATGAGTACACATATGAATGGAATGTGGAATAATTAATGTGGACTGATGAGGGATAATGTGGAAAGTTCATTATAAAAACTGTAATTGTTGCGACCTGTTTGTAAATGATTGTTTTATGTCAAGAATGCTGGGGAATCATTTTGACCGTCTTGTGATTAAGGTCGTGGAGACCTAACTAATAAAGTTGTAACAGCTGACGGAGAGTCAACGGAG
The DNA here is from genome assembly GCF_041138505.1 of Cibotium barometz. Taxonomy (NCBI): domain Eukaryota; kingdom Viridiplantae; phylum Streptophyta; class Polypodiopsida; order Cyatheales; family Cibotiaceae; genus Cibotium; species Cibotium barometz. The sequence continues at coordinate 13,598,370 of NC_141108.1, read as the reverse complement.
GACGTCTCGCGTAGCATGGTCGGCCGAGGTCTTGACCTCGATTTAAATGGTGAGCTTCCGGTACGGTGGATGAAGGAAGCGGCCTATGAGTGAAGCGCTAGGTGACTTGCGAAGGATCCTAGAGGGTGCTGACCATACGGTGCTCCGGCTCTGGGTCGTCGAAGATACCACACGTACGTCGTGGAAGATATTGAATCAAGGAGTAAGAGTTGTTTTTTGAAACCGGGCATGGATCTGGTTGATTGACCTTGCTAGTCCTCAACGGATGAGTCCATGACTCTTTTATATGGATCCGTTGCTTGATCTTGCTGATCTTCCACGGAGATTCCATTTTGTTATGTGAATATATTGCTGGTTACTATGAGCTAGGAACTATCGAAAAGGCCACTATGTGAACAGGTGTGGTGAGCGTTATGGTTGCCAATGATGCCATAAGTATACCGATGAAGGAATGATTGAAAACAAGGATTCAACCAGAGATTTTGAGGATTGTGATAAGTGACACAATGGTTTCATTAAAGGATTGTTTTAAAGATAACTGATGCTGAGAAAAAGGCAATTTCATATTGGGTATGTAAGCGGTGTGACTAGTTTATGTTTGCATGAACATCCGGCTAGGGGGCCTGGGAACTCTTTTCCTTGGTACCCGGGACAAAACCTAACCAAATTCCTAATTGGATCCCATCACTACAGTGGTTGGGCAGTTGGCTAACCCATGGGACTGGATGGGGTTAGGCTGGACTGATGGATTCGTAAATCGAGGCTCAATTTCTATTTAGTCAGCACGATCAACCAACAGATCCATATAAAGAGCCATGGACTCATCCATTGAAGACCAGCAAGGTCAATCAACCAGATCCATGCCCGGTTTCAGAAAACAACTCTTACTCCTTGTTCCAATATCTTCCTTGACGCACGCGTGGGTATCCTGGGCGACCCAGAGCCCGAGCACCGTATGGTCAGCACCCTCTAGGATCCTTTGCAGGTGATCTAATGCTTCACTCATAGGCCGCTTCCTTGGCCCCTCATCCACCGTACCGGAAGCTCACCATTTTAATCGCACCGAGGCTGGTCAAGACCTCGGCCGACCTTACTACGCGAGATGTCCTCCATTGACTCTCCGTCAGCAGTTGCAACTTTATCAGTTAGGTCTCCACGACCTTGATCACAAGATGGTCAAAATGCTTTCCCAGCATTCTTGATATAAAACAGTCATTTACAAACAGTCACAAAATACAGTTTTTATATCGAACTCCATCTTTCCACATTATCCCTCCTCAATCCACATTACTTATTCCACATTCCCTTCATATGTACTCATTCTCATCCATTCATTCATATCAACGACACATTATTTCCTATACACATTCACCTTCATTATTCTTCATACCCATCCATGCATACATCTATTTTCACATCCTTACTCATACATCCACATCCACATACATACATCCATACATACACATCTACATGCAAACATCCACATCTACATGCATACATCCATACATACACATCCATATGCATACATCCACATCCTCATTCGTACATCTACATCTACATGCACATTAATGCATCTTCATCCATACATCCTCATTTACATGCACATTCACATCCATATATATATCTATTTTTTCCTTCCCATTCATATAGCCCCATACGCCTTCACATCTATTCTTTTACATTACATCCATTTTCACCTTATGACAACCCATATACATCTTATCTCATCACATACACTTCTTATCTCATTCCATACACATCTTATCACATCTTAACTCATCTTATCACATCCTAACTCATCTCATGTACATCTTATCTAATCTTATCACATCTCATACACTTCTTATCACATCTTAACTTATCTTATCACATCGTAACTCATCTCATGTGCATCTTATCTCATCTTATCACATCTCATACACCTCTTATCACATCTCATACACCTCTTATCACATCCTAACTCCTCTTATCACATCCTAACTCATCTCATATGCATCTTATCTCATCTTATCACATCTCATACACCTCTTATCACATCTTAACTCATCTTATCACATCCTAACTCATCTCATATGCATCTTATCTCATCTTATCACATCTCATACACCTCTTAATCACATCTCATACACCTCTTATCACATCTTAACTCATCTTATCACATCCTAACTCATCCTTTATGCATACCTCTATGCAAGAATTTCAATTGTGATAAAAGTAACACTTTTACAATAAAATAATCATTTTTTTCTGTAATATTTTTATAATAAAATAATAATTTATTTATTTTTTTCATTTCTATGCACGAAATTCAATATGATGAAAATAACTTTTTATAATAAAATAATATTTTTTTTCTTTATAATTTTACAATAAAATAATAAAATATTCATCTTTTATGCATACCTCTATGTATGAAATTCAATTATGTTAAAAGTAACACTTTTATAATAAAATATTTATCTTTTATGCATACCTCTATGCATGAAATTCAATTATGTTAAAAGTAACACTTTTATAATAAAATATTTATCTTTTATGCATACCTCTATGCATGAAATTTAATTATATTAAAAGTAACACTTTTATAATAAAATATTTATCTTTTATGCATACCTCTAGGCAGCTCTATCACAATTCATTTACTCTCTGCATAGACTTCATTCTCTGCACATTCACATGTTAAAAGTAACACTTTTATAATAAAATATTTATCTTTTATGCATACCTCTATGCATGAAATTTAATTATGCTAAAAGTAACACTTTTGATATAAAAAATTTATCCTTTATGCATAATATAAAAATTTAATTTTCTCATGATTCTAATGAATTTCTTTCAATTAATCTAGGATGATAATTCCTAGAATATGGTAGGAAATCCTCTTTTCATGCTTTGAATGAAATTATTTTATGTGTAAATTTTTATAAAAATTTTGCCATAGCTCCGCTACTATAACTGATAAATCTCAATTATTTAAAAAGATAATGCTTATCTTTAAGAGAATGATTAGAATGATCCCTAATTAGATCATTAACCCTTAATGGATTGAATCAAAAATAATCATAGAATACATAAACTAAAAGCATAGATAAAAAAATGTTCTCAAGCATAGATTAATCTTGGATTAAGGAAAAGCTTTATAAAAAGCTTCATTTGGATTGAGAATGGGTCATGAGTATGACCATTTCTTAAGTGAGAGAGAGAAAAACCCATTAGAATTAAACATAAATAAAAATTTATGTAATTCTTTACTATCATTAATCAATTAACTTCAATAGCATTCAAAAACCATACCAATTAAGCTTCTCAAGCTTGAGAGGGGTTGAGAAGAGAGAAACATTGAGAAATTATAAAAAAATCAAAATTCACCATACTTACCTTACAATTTACTTGATTCTTTGTTCACGGTAGAGGCCCCCAACCAATCAATTGGTTTAGTATGTTGATAGAGCCACCAATGGGGATTGAAGAAAGAGAGAAGTGTCAAAAACTAGTGAATTATTAAAGAATCCACAGTTCTTGGCTTAGGTGGAGTAGAGTAACAATGCATAAGACACTATATTTTTTTCAACAAGGGGAGGCTTCTATTTATAGGAAAAATTGAGCTCCTAACCAAACAAACTGATTCTAGAATTTTCCAAGTCAGTTTGGTCACTTTTTGACCATTTTTAGGTCAGTTAAGCTAACTTTTTGGAACTAGACTTAAATGAGGAGAGAGGAGAGATGAAATATCTCAATTTTTATGAGTTTAAAACTCTATTAAGCATGTGTTTTAGGTGCCTCATTGAAGGCCCTCCTTTTCCTTACTAATATGTCAAAAATGGAATCCTTACACTCAAAATATCTCATATTTTTATATTACTCATAGTTTTTTACTATTAAACCTTGTACATTTTCAACTCTTCATCTTATGTGAGCATTGAAGGGACTCCCCTTCCTTACATATGTGTCAAAATGAAATCATTATACCCAAAATATCTCATATTTTTAATATTGCTCATAGTTTTTTACTAATAAACCTTGTACATTTTCAACTCTTCACCTTATGTGAGCATTTACTCATTTTTGGGTATCTTCTTTTACAAAATTGGATTTATCTCCTCCCTACACATGGATTGATGCTATTGGCCCATAGGAACCTTAATTGGACCATAATCCAAAAATTTCTGAAAATCTAGACCCTTAGGCTAAGGTCCTTTATACCCATTTCCAATAAATTCCAATTGCACATTGGAAAGTTCTTTTTGAATTTCTGTTTCAGGGGAATTGATTTTAATAATATGAGAAATTTTTCTATCTAAAAATATTCAAATCTGAATATTCTCTCTCTAGAATATTTTCTCTCTCTATGTCAAAATAGGCAGAGACAAGATCTTTTTATATTTCTGAAGAGGAGATTGATTACAGGGGAAGATGCTGGACATCTTGAGAGGCTGGGGAGGAATCTTACATTCTCTCCCACTTGAAAAACGCGAGATACCCTCATCTCGCAAACTGGGGGTAATTTCGCAAGATGCACAAATATAAGACTGAGAGAAATTTTTTAATTAAGATTAACCAGCAAGAAAAGTCTCAAAGAGAGCAAGGCTCAAGACAACAACAAAGATTTCAACTTTATTCATTCTTGGAACATAAACAGTAAAGATAAAAGAACTCTTTATACTTCCATAAGCCCGTCCATCATATGGTCACAAAAGCAGCACTCACAAGCTCTGCACGTATAAGGTAACTTATCTATGGGAATAATTCGGCTGGTTATTGCCACACCTATCTCACTGGTATGAGGTGATCTAACAAAAAGACCTTTGAGAGGCAACCCAAAAAATGGGGTAAAGGCATATCTTCTGATGAGGAAGAAAACACGCCAATAGGAAGACCCGCTTAGAAAACCCAAGATGCCTTGATCTCATGATGCAGTAGTATCGGGGACCCAAACCCAAAGCTTCAATAACCATGGCCAAGCGGACATTGTTACGAAAGTGCTGCTGACCCCAGGGTGTTACCCTAGTTATGTCTTGATAGGTCCGCCATTTTCATAATCATTCACATCACATATCACATCTATCCCAATTTACATCACATCTTATTCATTCACATCCTGATTTACATGACATCACATCTCATTCATTCACATCTTGATTCACATGACATCACATCAATTCACGTCCATCACATTCATTTACATCACATCCATTTACACCCATCACATCACATTCATTCATATCCATCACATTCGTTCGTTCATACCCACCACATACATTCTCATAACCATCCCATCACATACATTCTATCCACATTCTCATAACCATCCCATCACATACATTCTATCCACATTATATCACATCACTTCTATCCACATCATTTTCGTTTATTTATTGGATCCTTAATCCTCCCAAGATTCTAGATTTTCTTTTTTTTATTAAGAATTTTTCAAGTTTTCTCGATGGATATTTTCACATTCTTTCTCAAATTTCTCAAAATAAGATATATTTAATATTCTTCTTTTTGAAAAAAAGATTCATGGGATTTACAAAATCAAATTTACCCATATTTCTTAAGAAAATGATCATACTCAGAATTCTACTTTTGATAAATACTCATTTTTTTAAATTATGCCAAAAATTCCTCTTATAACATTTAATTGTTTGAATCTCAAATATCATGGGAATTCCTCTTTTTACATCCAAATTCTTATGCATAAAAATAAATTTATCAAAAATTTCTCTTTCCTCTTAATTAAATATTTATGCATAAATACTAAAAAAGTATTTTCCATGCATATAATAAAAATCATTCTTTTTGCATAAATTATCTAAACCTAGAATATGACAGGAATTCCTCTTTTTGCTTTATTCAAAATATGTATAAATTTAAGTTTTATCTTTTTTTCATGGAAAATTTTACCATAGCTTCGGTGCAATTACTGATAATATTTAATTTTTTAATTGAATTAAAACTTGTAATGAAAATATGATAGAAACTCCTCTTTTAGACTTAAAATTAAATTATGCATACAAAGAATAATTATAGCTATAATTATAAGCATAGTTATGATTATTTCTCTTAATTAAACTAAAATAACCATTCCTCATTTCTAAAATGGTTGGTATAATCCTCTTTCAATTTAGAATGAGTTAATGTGATTTCTCCTACTCATAATCAAGCTAAAAAGAATTAACCATCATTTTTACTAAATTAAAAGTCATGAAAATTTCTAATCTCATTCTCTAGCTCATCAAGCCTAGTGTTTAGATTAAAATAAAGAGATTATCATTGAAAATCATCTTTTTACTAAGGATCTAGCCATAAAGATGATTAATCTTCTTAGAGATAGATTTTCTTAAAGAAAATATTATAATTAAGCATAAAGATTAACATAATTCTAATTAAACATTATGAATCTTTGAAAAGCTTGATTTGAAGAAAAATCATTACTTTGAAAGCTTCTCAAGCTTGAGAGGGGTTGAGAAGAAGAAAATCGTTGAGATAATTGAAAAAAAGCCATTGAAATAGAATTACTTTTGAATTTGGCTTGATTATTTGGCTAGAAGTGAAGCACCCAAGAAAGTTCTTGGCCACCAAGAGAGAGACAGAGAGAGAGAAATCTCCAAGAGAGGTTGGAGGAGAGAGAAGCTCCAAAGCTCCCAAGAGAAGAGGCAAAATAAGGGATCATAGAAATATGCTAATTTTAAGGATAATACTGGCATGGTATAGCTCCAGGATTAAAATACAAAGAAATGAGGGTCTATTTAAAGGTGAGGGAGGCCACTAACCAAGTCCAACTGGGTTCTAGAGCCTTCCAGCTTCAATTTGTTGACCCAATTTGGACAAGATTTGGATCAGTTTGGCTCCCTTTTTTATCTAGTTTGCATTAGGAGAAAGGAGAGATAAAAATATCACATTTTTTTGAATTAAAAAACCCAAGAAATGATGATGAAGAAGGCGCCTAGCTCAAGTGGGTTTCCCACCTTATTAAGGTGTCAAAAATACACCTAGTAAAAGAAGCTCAATGACATCCATATTCCAGTTAAACACAGTAACCCCACAAATTTGAAAGAACCAACAGATTCCCAACCTGAACCTCAAAAGCTTTACATCTCTGCATGTAAATCACAAAACAAAAAGCTTTGCATCCCCACATGTAATCATACACATCCATCCAATCATTCACCTGTACGACTACCCACATCTATTCATACATTCATATCTATCACTTCACATCCACATATATTCATGTCACATCACATCTCTTTTCATCACATCACATTCTTTCGCATACACATCCACATCATATTCTTTTACATACATTCACATCCATTCTTTCACATAGATCCACTCACATCCCATATCATTAATTTACATCCTGATTCACATGACATCACATCTCATCTATTCATTCACATTTATCTGATTCACATCACATCTATTCATCCCTTCATTCACATCTATCTGATTCACATCACACATCTCATTACATCTATTTACCTCACATTTCATCACCTCTATTCACATCACATCTATTCATCCCTTCATTCAGATCTATCTGATTCACATCACACATCTCATCACATCTATTACTCCATCTCATCACCTCTATTCACATCACATCTATTCATCCCTTCATTCACATCTATCTGATTCACATCATTTCATAGAATTTAAACATAGAATTTAAGAGAATTCTAATTTTGATATAAAAATTCTTTATGCATCTATTTATACATAAAAATCAACTTTAATGAGAATAACACTTTTGAAATAAAAATAAATCCTTTATGCATCTTTCTGTGCATAAAATCAATTTTAATGAGAATAACACTTTTGAAATAAAAATAAATCCTTTTTGCATCTTTCTGTGCATAAAATCAATTTTAATGAGAATAACACTTGAAATAAAAATAAATCCTTTATGCATCTTTTTGTGCATAAAATTAATTTTAATGAGAATAACACTTTTGAAATAAAAATAAATCCTTTATGCATCTTTCTGTGCATAAAATCAATTTTAATGAGAATAACACTTTTGAAATAAAAATAAATCCTTTATGCATCTTTCTATGAATAAAAATTAAATTTAATGAAAACAACACTTTCATAATAAAAATATTTCCATTTTGCATCTTTCTATGCATAGAAATTAAATTCAATGAAAACAACACTTTTATAATAAAAAATTTTCCATTATGCATATTTCTATGCATAGAATTTAAATTCAATGAAAACAACACTTTTATAATAAAAATATTTCCATTATGTATCTTTCTATGAATAGAATTTAAATTCATTTAAAACAACACTTTTTATAATAAAAATATTTCCATTATGCATCTTTCTATGCATAGGATTTAAATTCAATAAAAACAAGACTTTATAATAATAAAAATATTTCCATTATGCATCTTTCTATGCATAGAAATTAAATTCAATGAAAACAACAATTTTATAATAAAAATATTTCCATTATGCATCTTTCTATGCATAGAAATTAATTTTAATAATTTAATATCAGTGATATCCATGCATATTCATAGGTGAATATGTACATGGAGTAAATTAGAATATTTCTTTTAGAATGCACAAATGGTAGGACTCTAATCTACACAATTTTCAATTTCCAAGAGAGTAAATAATAAGAAAAGTTTAATCAATCTATTTGTTAATCATTCTAGGAAAAAGAAAGGTTGAATTGTAAAGAAGAGAAGGGGATGGCCTTTTCATCAAGGCATAGCATCAGAATTTACTTTAATCAACTATAAAAAATAAGAAAATCAGAAAACCATAGATTTGAAATAAAAATGTAGAAATTTTTAGCTTACATGGACATGTAAGCTTTCCTTTGGCTTGAGGGATTGAGGGTTCTTTTCTTGTTTGAAGCAAGAGTGGCCACTAATTACTTTGCAGAGGATTAAGCCAAAAACAATTGAATTATCAAGAAAATTCAATGTAATTGGCTCTAGGTAGGAGTAGAGAAACAATGCATAAACACTATTAACCTTTTACAAAGGGGGAGGCTTCTATTTATAGGAAAAAGTGAGCCTCTAGCCAAGCAAACTGATTCTAGAATTTTCCAGATCAGTTTGGTCAATTTTTGACCATTTTTGGGTCAGTTTAGCTTACTTTTTGGATCTAGTTGAAACAGGAGAGAGGAGAGATGAAAATAGCTCATTATTTTTTAGTTTAGAACTCCTCCACACATGTGAAATAGGTGCCTCCTTCATGCGGGGAGATCCCCACACTGAGGTGTCAAAAATGCATCATTTCCTCTAAATATCTCTTCTTTTTTAACTAATAAACCTTGTCCTTGGTCAACTCTTCATCTTATGTGAGCATTTACTCATTTTTGGGGGATTTTCTTTTATTCTTCAATTTATCTCCTCCCTACATTTGGATTAATCTTATTAGTCCATAGGAACCTTAATTGGAGCATAATTCAAATTTTGAATTTCTATTTTAGGGGAAATCATTTTAGACACTAGGAGGATTTTTATATCCAAAAATATCTCAATTTTGAATTACCTCCCTCTAGACATTTTCTCTCTCCAGGCCAAAATAGATAGAAACAAGATCTGTTATTATTCTGAAAAGGGGATTGATTATTACAGGGGGAGAAACTGGACATCTTAAGGGGCTGGGGAGGAATCTTACATCCTACCCCACTTAAAAAACACGAGATGTCCTCATCTCGCAGGTGGAGTATGATCTCTTCCATCTTCTTCTTCTTCTTCAATCACTTCCAGCGTTACTGCCTTGGAAGTGGACGGACGATTTGGAAATATCTCTCTTTGACTTCCCCTATTCTGAGGCGGAGGTCTTGCATTACTTTAGATTGAGACTGCAGGTTGGTTAGAGGGTCTACCTCTAGGATTTCCTTGATTTTGGCGAAAAGAAACCTGATTACTCTGGAAGGAAGGAGCTGGAGTCTGGAATCTTGATCCGTGATTTTTCTGCCCCGAAAACCTTGATCCAAAAGGAGTTGGGAAATCCATAGTGTGATGTCCAAATCCTTGACAGTTATAGCATTTCACTCCCTTGTTCAAGGGTGGAACTTCTGAAGTTGAATTCCAGGGGATTGAGTTTTGGGAAACGGACATTTCTTCCATTCTGGAACTTCCCATATCCTATGCTTGACCCTGATATCTTTTAGGCGGAGGAAGGTTGGAATCACCTTCTGGAATTAAAAACCTTTTGAAAGGTGATGGTGCTGGCTTCAGCGGGACTTTGACATCAAAGGCCATGGTGAAATCCTTTGCCATCCGCACTGCTTCAACCATGGAAAGTGGCTTGGCATTCTTCATATCACCACAATATTCAAAGGTTCGTTCAGTCCCCGAATTAACCTAGCCATCACCTGTTTTTCATCCAGTGGCGGCGAGTATTTGAGGAGGAGAGTGAGTGCTTAGTGATATAATTCAATAGTTCTGCTCCCCTAGGTTAACTCTAAGAATTCGTTCATCTTTGTTTCCAAAAAGTCGGGACGACAGAATCTCGTCCTTAGGTAAATTTTGAGATTATTCCATGTCTGGGTATTCCGATCCAGACGGTATGTCTCACAGTGGTTTCTCCATGCCACTCTGGCTGTTTTTACTATCTTCAGCCTTGCAAGAGCCATTTTTCTCTTCTCATTGTATTCGGTGACATCGAAGTACTCTTCCATTGCTTCGATCCACTTTTCCACAGCCTCACCCAAGTTTTTCCTTCACCCCCTTGAAAGGTCCAGGCTGCGATCTATGAAGAGTTTTACGAACATCCAAGTCGAGCTCTTCCTCATCGAGTTGGGGGTTATCATTTCTACCACGACGACCTCGATCCATGCTCCTATCAATACGAAAATTCTTGTTAAGTCCCTTTATTTATGATTCAAATCCGATTTTAGATTCAACTAATTCTGGGGTTCTTTAGATTGGTCAGTTCCTCACAGAATCATGGGATAAAGATATTCATATAGAACTCATTAATCAGATAACAATTCATTCAAAACATATCATTCATATCTTTAACACAATAATGGTCCATTAGACCGAAATTTCCATCTGAATAGTCCTCCATGGGAATTTCAATTATACAGATTTTTAATTTGTCATCCCTTAACTTGATCCACTGGGTCAAGTGTTAACAGTAGCAATTTGTCAGCACATTGTGGTTTTACTCAGCTTATCGCTTTTCAACTAAAATTCAGGAATCATCATTTTTCAATCAGAATCCAAATCAACTCATCAGTTCTCAACCATAATTTTAAAATCATATCAACCACATTCCAATTCATCATCTGGATAGCATTTTTGCGTATAATTTCAAGATCTTAGATTTACTCGTATATACTGCCAGTAAAGAGCTGTAGTTATACCGTCAGTATATACGAGTAGTCACGGTCCTTGGAATTTTAAGGTAAATATCATCATGTCTAGGCCTCAAGCAAGTCAGGGATTCCATGTAATTGCGGTTCTTCCATCTGAAGACCCAATTACTAATTTATGAATTTCAGTCTGAATATCAATTTCTATGAATTTCATCACACAATTACAACCTTTTACTGCTACTTCATAAATTTTTGACATTTTTGGCTTCTCGGTTGATCCACTTTAGCCGATTTGCTCTGATACCAGCTGAAAGATCCCTGTCCCCACCCACTGCGCAACAAATTCAGGGGTGCTAGCAGCGGAAGTAGCACTTCTTGCGCGGGGACAGGGTCTGTCACTCGGGGCCTCACCCACCATGGATGTCCGGACAAGAGACTAATCCATCGGTTCTTCCAAAATTGAACCCGGAAAAACTTCCCTTGCCCGGAAAGCACGGCGATTCCTCCAGGATAATTTTTCTCTAACGTAGTCAAAAGCTTTTACTAACTGAACTGATCTGACCGAACCCTTAAGTCCCATAGTCAGATCAGGGAAAAGATTGCACTTGGATCATAGAGACCAGCGCTTTTTTCCTTATTGAGAGGCACAACCGTTGATTCTTTTGGATAATACAATTTTTGTCCGAGATTTACTTCATCTATCGTACCATAACAGAATTGAGTCTCAATTTAGGGATCCATCAGTCCAGCCTAGCCCCATCCCAGTCCCGTGGGTTAGCCAACCGCCCAACCACTGTAGTGATGGGATTCATTAAGGAATTTGGTTAGGTTTTGTCTCGAGTACCAGGGAAAAGAGTTCCCAAACCCCCTAGCCGGATATTCATGCAAACTTAAAACTAGTCACACCACTTCACACCCAATATGAAATTGCCTTTTTTAAGAATTTGGTTAGCTTTTGTCCCAGGTACCAGGGAAAAGAGTTCCCAGGCCCCCTAGTCGGATATTCATGCAAACTTAAAACTAGTCACACCAGTTACACACCCAATATGAAATTGTCTTTTTTTTAAACAATCATTTAATGAAACCATAGTGTCACTGATCATAATCCTCAAAATCTTCGGTTGAATCCTTATTTCCAATCATTCCTTCATCGGTGTACCTATGGCATCATTGGCAACCAGAACGCTCACCACCTGTCCACTCGGGGGCCTTTTCGATGGTTCCTAGCTCATAGTACTCGGCAATATATTCACATATCAAAATGGAATCGCGGTTGAAGATCAGCAAGATCAACCAACAGATCCATATAAAAGAGCCACAGACTTATCCATTGAGGATCAGCAAGATCAACTAACAGATCCATATAAAAGAGCCACAGACTTATCCATTGAGGACCATCAAGGTCAATCAACCAGTCATTTTAAAAACAGGTCATAATAAATACAATTTCTATAGCGAACTCTCGTCTTCCCACATTGTTCCACATCAATCCTCATTTATTTCATCTGTATTCCCATTCTCATCACGCCATAATCATTCACATCACATATAACATCTATCCCAATTTACATCATATCTCATTCATTCACATCCCGATTCACATGACATCACATCTCATTCATTCACATCCACATATATTCAAGTCACATCACATCTCTTTTCATCACATCACATTCTTTCGCATACACATACACATCATATTCTTTTACATACATTCACATCCATTCTTTCACATACATCCACTCACATCCCATATCATTCATTTACATCCTGATTCACATGACATCACATCTCATCTATTCATTCACATTTATCTGATTTACATCACATCTATTCATCCCTTCATTCACATCTATTTGATTCACATCACACGTCTCATCGCATCTATTTACCTCACATCTCATCACCTCTATTCACATCACATCTATTCATCCCTTCATTCACATCTATCTGATTCACATCACACATCACATCACATCTATTTACCTCACATCTCATCACCTTCATTCACATCACATCTATTCATCCCTTCATTCACATCTATCTGATTCACATCATTTCATAGAATTTAAACATAGAATTTAAGACAATTCTAATTTTGATATAAAAATTATTTATGCATCTATTTATACATGAAAATCAACTTTAATGAGAATAACACTTTTGAAATAAAAACAAATCCTTTATGCATCTTTCTGTGCATAAAATCAATTTTAATGAGAATAACACTTTTGAAATAAAAATAAATCCTTTATACATCTTTCTGTGCATAAAATCAATTTTAATGAAAATAACACTTTTATAATAAAAATAAATCCTTTACGCATCTTTCTGTGCATAAAAATCAAATTCAATGAAAAAAACACTTTTATAATAAAAATATTTCCATTATGCATCTTTCTATGCATAGAATTCAAATTCAATGAAAACAACACTTTTATAATAAAAATATTTTCATTATGCATAGAATTTAAATTCAATAAAAACAACACTTTCATAATAAAAATATTTCCATTATGCATCTTTCTATGCATAGAAATTAAATTCAATGAAAACAACACTTTTATAATTAAAATATTTTCATTATGCATCTTTCTATATGCATAGAAATTAATTTTAATAATTTAATATCAGTTATATCCATGCATATTCATAGGTGAATATGTACATGGAGTAAATTAGAATATTTCTTTTAGAATGCACAAACGGTGGGAATTACTCTTTTAGCATAACATAAAAATAAACTTTCTTTTCCACCAAATTCAAGAAAATTTTGCCATAACCTCCTTTGTATGGCTTACCATTTCTCAATTTTTAACATTCTATTTTCAATTTAAATTAACCCCAATTAGATATAAAGGACTCTAATCTACACAATTTTCAATTTCCAAGAGAGTAAACAATAAGAAAAGTTTATTCAATCTATTTGTTAATCATTCTAGGATAAACAAAGGTTGAATTGTAAAGAAGAGAAGGGGATGGCCTTTTCATCAAGGCATAGCATCAGAATTTACTTTAATCAACTATAAAAAACAAAAAAATCAGAAAACCATAGATTTGAAATTAAAAAGTAGAATTTTTAGCTTACATGGAATTGTAAGCTTTCCTTTGGATTGAGGTTTAAGGGTTCTACTCTTGTTTGAAGCAAGAGTGGCCACCAATTACTTTGGAGAGGATTAAGCCAAAAACAATTGAATTATCAAGAAAATTCAATGTAATTGCCTCTAGGTAGGAGTAGAGTAACAGTGCATAAACACTATTAACCTTTTGCAAAGGGGGAGGCTTCTATTTATAGGAAAAAGTGAGCCTCTAACCAAGAAAACTGATTCTAGAAATTTCCAGATCAGTTTGGTCAATTTTTGACCATTTTCGGGTTAGTTTAGCTTACTTTTTGGATCTAGTTGAAACAGGAGAGAGGAGAGATGAAAATATCTCATTATTTTTTAGTTTAGAACTCCTCCACACATATGAAATAGGTTCCTCCTTCATGAGGGGAGATCCCCACACTGAGGTGTCAAAAATACATCTCCTCCTCTAAATATCTCTTCTTTTTTAACTAATAAACCTTGTCCTTAGTCAACTCTTCATCTTATGTGAGCATTTACTCATTTTTGGGAGATTTTCTTTTATTCTTCAATTTATCTCCTCCCTACATTTGGATTAATATTATTGGTCCATAGGAACCTTAATTGGAGCATAATTCAAAAATTTCTAAAAATCTTGACCCTTAGGCTAAGGTTCTTTATACCTATTTTTAATTAATTCCAATTGCACATTGGAAAGTTCTTTTTGAATTTTTGTTTCAAGGGAAATCATTTTAGACACTAGGAGGATTTTTATATCCAAAAATATCTCAATTTTGAATTACCTCCCTCTAGACATTTTCTCTCTCCTAGATATAAACAAGATCTGTTATTATTCAGAAAAGGGGATTGATTACAGGGGGAGAAACTGGACATCTTGAGGGGCTGGGGAGGAATCTTACATCCTACCCCACTTAAAAAACACGAGATGTCCTCATCTCGCAGGTAGAGTATGATCTCTTTCATCATCTTCTTCTTCTTTAATCATTTCCAGCGTTACTGCCTTGGAAGTGGATGGCCGATTTGGAAATATCTCTCTTTGACTTCCCCTATTCTGAGATGGAGGTCTTGCATTACTTTGGATTGAGACTGCGGGTTGGTTAGAGGGTCTACCTTTGGGATTTCCTTAATTTTGGCGGAAAGAAACCTGATTACTCTGAAAGGAAGGAGCTGGAGTCAGGAACCTTGATCCCTGATTTCCCTACCCCGAAAACCTTGATCCAAAAGGAGTTGGGCAATCCATACTGTGATGTCCAAATCCTTGACAGTTATAGCATTTCACTCCCTTGTTCAAGGGTGGAACTTCGGATGTTGAATTCTAGGGGATTGAGTTTTGGAAAAAGGACATTTCTTCCATTCTGGAACTTCCCATATCCTAGGCTTGACCCTGATATCTTTTAGGCAGAGGAAGGTTGGAATCGCCTTCTGGAATTAAAAACCTTGATATCTTTTAGGCAGAGGAAGGTTGGAATCGCCTTCTGAAAGGTGATGGTGCTGGCTTCGACGGGACTTTGACATCAAAGGCCTTGGTGAAATCCTTCGCCATCCGCACTGCTTCAGCCATGGAAAGTGGCTTGGCATTCTTCACCACGATATTCAAAGGTTCGTTCAGTCCCTGAACCTGGCCATCAGTTGTTCTTCATCCAGCAATGGCTAGTATTTGAGGAGGAGAACAAATGCTTGGTGATATAATTCAATAGTTCTACTCCCCTGGGTTAACTCTAAGAATTTGTTCATCTTTGTTTCCAAAAAGCCGGGAGGACAGAATCTCGTCCTTAGGTAAATTTTGAGATCATTCCATGTCTGGGTATTCCGATCCAAACGGTTTGTCTCGCAGTGGTTTCTCCATGCCACTCTGGCTGTTTCTACTATCTTCAGCCTTGCAAGAGCCATTTTGCTCTTCTCATTGTACCCGGTGACATCGAAGTACTCTTCCATTGCTTCGATCCACTTTTCCACAGCCTCACCCAAGTATTTTCCTTCACCCTTCAAAGGTCTAGGCTGCGATGTATGAAGAGTTTCACGAACATCCAAGTCGAGCTCTTCCTCATCAAGTTGGGGGTTATCATTTCTACCACGACGACCTCGATCCATGCTCCTATCAATACGAAAATTCTTGTTAAGTCCCTTTATTTATGATTCAAGTCGGATTTTAGATTCAACTGATTCTGGGGTTCTTTAGATTGGTTAGTTCCTCACAGAATCATGGGATAAAGATATTCATATACAACTCATTATCAGATAACATTTCATTCAGAGCATATCATTCATATCTTTAACACAATAATGGTCCATTAGACCGAAATTTCCATCTGAACAGTCCTCCATGGGAATTTCAATTATACAGATTTTTAATTTGTCATCCCTTAACTTGATCCACTCGGTCAAGTGTTAACAATAGCAATTTGTTAGCACAATCCACTAATCTCATAGTGATTTGCTGAAGTCATTATTGTCATTCTAGTTTACGAACATCATCATAGGGACTCATCCCATTTATCCCATTCATCCTCATTGTGGTTTTGCTTGCTCAGCTTATCGCTTTTCAACCAAAATTCAAGAATTATCATTTTTTAATATCAGAATCCAAATCAACTCATTAGTTCTCAACGAAAATTTTAAAATCATATCAACCACATTAGAATTCATCATCTGGATAGCATTTTTGCTTATTATTTCAAGATCTTAGATTTACTCGTATATATTGCCAGTAAAGAGCTGCAGTTATACCCTCGGTATATACGAGTAGTCACGGTCCTTGGAATGTTAAGGTAAATATCATCATGTCTAGGCTTCAAGCAAGTCAGGGATTCCATGTAATTGCGGTTCTTCCATCTGATGACCCAATTACTAATTTATGACTTTCAGTTTGAATATTAATTTGTATGAATTTCATCACACAATTATAACCTTTTACTGCTACTTCATAAATTTTTGACATTTTGGCTTCTCGTTTGATCCACTTTAGCCAATTTGCTCTGATACCAGCTGAAAGATCCTTGTCCCCACCGTGCAACGAATTCACGGGTGCTAGCAACGGAAGTAGCACTTCTTGCGTGGGGCAGGGTCCCTCACTCGGGGACTCGCCCACGGGTGTCCGGACAAGAGACTAATCCATCGGTTCTTCCAAAACCAAACCCGGAAAAACTTTCCTTGCCCGGAAAGCAGGGGCGGTTCCTCCATGATAATTTTCTCTAACGTAGTCAAAAGCTTTAACTAACTGAGTTGATCTGACCGAACCCGTAAGTTCCATAGTCAGATCAGGGAAAAGATTGCACTTGGATCATAGAGAACAACGCTTTTTTCCTCATTGAGAGGCACAACCGTTGATTCTTTTCCATAATACAATTTTTGTCCGGGATTTACTTCATCTATCATACCATAACAGAATTGAGTCTCAATTTAGGGATCCATCAATCCAGCATCCAATCCCGTGGGTTAGCCAACTACCCAACCACTGTATGGGATCCATTTAAGAATTTGGTTAGGTTTTGTCCCGGGTACTAGGGAAAAGAGTTCCCATGCCCCCTAGCCGGATATTCATGCAAACTTAAAACTAGTCACACCACTTACACACCCAATATAAAATTGCCTTTTTCACAGAATCAACTGTCTTTAAACAGTCATTTAATGAAACCATAGTGTCACTGATCATAATTCTCAAAATCTTCAGTTGAATCCTTATTTCCAATCATTCCTTCATTGGTGTACCTATGGTATCATTGGCAACTGTCCACTCAGGGGCCTTTTCGATGGTTCCTAGCTCATAGTACTCAGCAATATATTCACATATTAAAATGGAATCGCGGTTGAAGATCAGCAAGATCAACCAATAGATCCATATAAAAGAGCCATAGACTCATCCGTTGAGGACCAGCAAGGTCAATCAACCAGATCCATGCCCGAATTCAGGAAACAACTCTTACTCCTTGTTCCAATATCCTCCACGACGCACGTGTGGGTATCTTCGGTGACCCAGAGCCCGACCAACCGTATGGTCAGTACCCTCTAGGATCCTTCGCAGGTGACCTAGCGCTTCACTCATAGGCCGCTTCCTTGGTCTCTCATCCACCATACTAGAAGCTCACCATTTTAATCAGACACCGAGGCTGGTCAAGACCTCGCCCGACCTTGCTATGCGAGATGTCCTCCATTGACTCTCTGTCACCTATTACAACTTTATCAGATTAGGTCTCCACGACCTCATTCACAAGACAGTCAAAATGCTTCCCCAGCATTCTTGACATAAAACAGTCATTTTAAAAACAGGTCATAAATACAGTTTCTATAGCAAACTCTCGTCTTTCCACATTGTTCCACATCAATCCTCATTTATTTCATCTGTATTCCCATTCTCATTGCATCATAATCATTTACATCACATATCGCATCTATCCCAATTTACATGACATCTCATTCATTCACATCCCGATTCACATGACATCACATCTCATTCATTCACATCCTGATCCACATGTCATCACATTAATTCACGTCCATCACATTCATTTACATCACACCCATTTACCCCCATCACATCACATTCATTCATATCCATCACATTTGTTCGTTCATACCCACCACATACATTCTCATAACCATCCCATCACATACATTCTATCCACATTATATCACATCACTTCTATCCACATCATATCTCATTCATACACATTCATACACATCGTTCACCTGTACGACTACCCACATCTATTCATACATTCATATTCATGTCACATCACATCTCTTTTCATCACATCACATTCTTTCGCTTATACATCCACATCACATTCTTTTACATACATTCACATACATCCAAGCACATCCCATATCATTCATTTACATCCAAGCACATCCCATATCATACATCCTGATTCACATGACATGACATCTCATCTATTCATTCTCATTTATCTGATTCACATCACATCTATTCATCCCTTCATTCACATCTATCTGATTCACATCACACATCTATCTGATTCACATCACACATCTCATCACATCTATTTACCACCTCACATCTCATCACCTCTATTCACATCACATCTATTCATCCCTTCATTCACATCTATCTTATTCACATCACGCATCTCATCACATCTATTTACCTCACATCTCATCACCTCTATTCACATCACATCTATTCATCCCTTCATTCACATCTATCTGATTCACATCATTTCATAGAATTTAAACATAGAATTTAAGAGAATTCTAATTTTGATACAAAATTTCTTTATGCATCTATTTATACATAAGAATCAACTTTAATGAGAATAACACTTTTGAAATAAAAATAAATCCTTTATGCATCTTTGTGTGCATAAAATTAATTTTAATGAGAATATCTCATAATGTATAACTTTTATAGTGTCTGCATGACACTTATTAATGTCCTCAAATGGAGAAGCATATTTGTTAATCCAAAATGGGATTAACATCCCTCCCTACCTGATGTAGGTTTTATCCTCAGAACCTATCACCGAGGTCTAAAGTGTTGAAATATACAAGTGAATAGGGTGTGTGCAAGAACAAGCCCTTGGCTAGAGGCTGTAAAAGAGAATCTATAAATGTGAGAAAGGTGAGAAGAATCTACTGGGAGAGAATAAAGGGTAGCATGAGGAGATTTAGGAGGTGTGGAGATATTCAGGAAGGAGAGGTGGAGAGAATCAAGCAAAAGAGGTGGAGTGAATCAAGGAGAAATCAGTGGGATTAGATGCTTGGATGTAAACTCTATAAATTGAGGCATTGGCCTAATGATGGTTTTTTATTATCCATGCCTACACTAAGCTATCAGTTAATTGCTCACTAATCACATCTTAATTATCATCTAATATCTTTGTTAATGATGTTGATTCTAGCATTTGATCCACCATAGCTCATCACATTGCTGTAATTTTAACATGGTATCAGAGCCTAGCCTAGAATCCATCAAGTTTATGAGCCCATTATCCAACTAATTAGGATTAGTATATAACTAAGAAATAATCATTTTTTAGTTATTTTCAACTAGCCGTCCCCCCAAAAAATCCCCATGATTATAGTAGGGTCAACATCATACTCCGTATTTTGTTTAATAAGTGTTAATTCTCCTAGGCTCAAATCTGATTTCATATTGTAGTAAAGAGAGTGTTATTATAGACAAAAAGAGAGTCAAAGTTTGAGGAGGGGCCCGAGGAGTTACTGGCAAAATGAACCTATTTTTGAGGCTCACTCAAGAAGTAGTCGCAACTCGTCGCTCGATAGCCTCTTGTCTTTGGCTGCATTCTCGGATTGCCAGCTCTCTGGCACTCCAATTCTTGTATCCGATAATCCTTGGTGGTGAGAATATCTGAGATGCTTGTTTCTCACACCATTCTTGTAACATCTAATTCTTCAAAGCATCTTGTGGCCGCCTCCTATGCTCATCTGGCCACAACTTCAATTTCTTGAGCCTCTACAATCTTTTGAAGCCTTTCAGTGGGTGGCCAAGGCTTTGACTAGCTTGGAGTGGCTGTGTAATCTGCAGCATTTCCTCTTTGTGTGTGTCCATCAACTTCTGCATCTCCAAGGATTTGGTGTTAATGGTCTCATTCAGTGCGCCCGTACTTTTTCTGCATGTGCTTTATTTATTTGTTCTCTTTCTTATTGAAGTTGGAGTACTCTTTGATCAACATCCTTAAGGGCTGCGGATATTGATTTCAAGTTGCTTTGTAGTTCTTCTTCCTTAGCATAGAATGTATTTTGGAACTCTTGTAGTTGTTGAGCTTGGATTCTTGCTTGTTCCTTGTTGTGTGCCACTTCTCTTTGAATCTGTTCTTTTGCCTGCTCAAGTTGTGCCTTTACGTCTGTATTTTCTTAATTCTTTGTACCAATGTTTGGCTGAGAATAAGATTATTACTTTTGAGTGTTTGATACCTTACTTCTTGCTCCTTGGCGGCAGCCTTTAAGCTTTTTAAGATTACATCTTGTTGAAAATACAAGTGAATAGGGTGTGTGCGGGAACAAGCCCTTGGTTAGAGGCTGTAAAAGAGAAGATGTAATTATGAAAGAACCTGTGAAAAGGTGAGAAGAATCTACTGGGAGAGAATAAAGGGTAGCATGAGAGAATTTAGGAAGTGTGGAGATATTCTGGGAAGTGTGGAGTTATTCTGGGAGATATTCAGGGAAAAGAGAAGAGGTGGAGAGAATCAGGCAAGAGGTGGAGATATTCTGGGAGTGAATCATGGAGAAATCAATGGGATTTGATGCTTGATGTAAACTCTATAAATTGAGGCATAGCCCTAATGAGAATTTGCTGGTTTTTGAGTATCCATGCCTACATTAATCTATTTGTTAATTATTCACTGATTACATCTTAATTATTTGCTAATCACTTTGTTAATGATATTGATTCTAGTGTTTGATCCACCATAGCTCATCATTATGCTCAAATTTCAACATGGTATCAGAGCCATGCCTAGAATCAATTAGGTTTATGAGCCCATTATCTAATTAATTAGGATTAGTAGATAATTAGCAAATAATCAAATTTTTAGTTAGTTTTCACTTCACCCCTTCACCCCCAGCCAGTGGAGGAGCTCTAGCTCTTTGCACACTCAACCATTGCCCAAATCCTTTTAGCCCAAGATAGCCAACCCACAGGAGCTCCAGCCAAGCTAGTCAGAAGCGCAAACCGCCGGCGCATGAGGGAGAAATCACGATTTCATTCAGCGCAATTTTTTCTGATAGATTTGTAGATCTTGTGCTCATCAAATCAAATTACTTCAATTCCTCTTAGGCCCAGGGGTTTTCAAGCATGCTCTACAAGCTGGTGAAGACAGAATTTAGTTTCATCAAGTCTACAGTGAGATCCAAGCTCTTCATCAAATCTGCAGGTGACTTTGGTAAAACAAAGATTAAGCTTTCAATATTTGGTCAAATCTTGTGTTTCTTGGCTTAATCCTCTACTAGACTCATTGCTATTGATGCCTTTGAAAGCATTTGAGCTCATTTGAAGTCTAAGGCACCAGATCTGGACTCCCCGCATACTCTATTTTTTGCACACAAAACAGAGCATTAATTTGCTAATTAGTGATTAATCAGTACTAATCACTGTATTTTGGTGTAATTGAGGGTTCAAATTAACCATTAGGTATCTGATACAGATCCCTATAACTTCAGATTGCAATTCGGAGTTGGTTTGATACTCCAACCATCCCGTACAAATTGGTTACCCTTGATTTAATGTAATTTCTGGTAAAATTGTGCTGATAAAATTGTGATAATCATCATTTTGCATTTAACCCTTGGTTAATGCCTGCAAATTACACTCAAATTCAAGATTATTCATAGTGAGAGTTGCATTTGGAATGTGCATGAGAATGAATGCTATACGCATTATGTATTGGGCACATTGCATCAGTGTAAATATGGGAACAGACACTGTCCTTGTCCAGAATAAGGCAAGAGGTAAGACCTCCCGCATAAATTTGGGTTTGCATTGCATAATGACAAAAGATAAACATCAAAAACCCAAAGGAACTGTCAGCAAAACATTGAAATATGTTGCTCACACAGAGCAAAATGACCTGACGGACAAGCTCATGGCCCCAGCCATGAAAGAAGAAGAACATCTCCTTCCAAGAGGAAGATCCACACCAAGAAGATCTAAAGGAAGACATGGACACGAGAAGAGAAGCTGCCACAAGAAGAGAAGCTGCCCCAAGAAGACTGAAAGAAGAGACGGACGCGTGGAGAGAAGCTGCCACGACAAGAAGACTGAAGAAAAGA
The DNA here is from genome assembly GCF_041138505.1 of Cibotium barometz. Lineage (NCBI taxonomy): Eukaryota > Viridiplantae > Streptophyta > Polypodiopsida > Cyatheales > Cibotiaceae > Cibotium > Cibotium barometz. Next base: position 13,575,240 of record NC_141108.1, on the reverse strand, counting down.
GAAGATGTGAGGCTCCAAAGAGTGAGGAGCCATGTGAAAATCTCAGAGAGAGAGAGAGAGAGAGAGAGAGAGAGAGAGAGAGAGAGAGAGAGAGAGAGAGACCCCACAACCCAATGTAACCTGCCCCAACAAAGTAAAACCACCTCTAAGCCACCGATGATGTAGGCCACATGGTAGATGTATGTGTGAGCACTTTAGTCAAGGTCGCGGGCACTTATAGTAGCCTTGGACACATAGAGAGAGAGTGTCAAGGACTATGGAGTTTAGGGACTTGAGGCACTGGTCGCGGACTGTCAAGTAAGAAAGAAACTTGATACAGGGTCCAGGTGTGCTGAGATAACTTGAGGGGAGGAGTAGACACTGGTCGCGAACTATCAAGTAAGGGGAGGCAAACTTGGTATAGGGTCTAGGTGTACTAGGAGTATTCACTTGAGGGGAGGTGTTGAAAATACAAGTGAATAGGGTGTGTGCGGGAACAAGCCCTTGGTTAGAGGCTGTAAAAGAGAAGATGTAATTGTAAAAGAACCTGTGAAAAGGTGAGAAGAATCTACTAGGAGAGAATAAAGGGTAGCATGAGAGAATTTAGGAAGTGTGGAGATATTCTGGGAAGTGTGGAGTTATTCTGGGAGATATTCAGGGAAAAGAGAAGAGGTGGAGAGAATCAGGCAAGAGGTGGAGATATTCTGGGAGTGAATCATGGAGAAATCAATGGGATTTGATGCTTGATGTAAACTCTATAAATTGAGGTATAGCCCTAATGAGAGTTTGCTGGTTTTTGAGTATCCATGCCTACATTAATCTATTTGTTAATTATTCACTAATTACATCTTAATTATTTGCTAATCACTTTGTTAATGATGTTGATTCTAGTGTTTGATCCACCATAGCTCATCATTATGCTCAAATTTCAACACATCTCTGTGTGTTTCTTCTGTTGTTGTTAAATGCTCTTGGAGTGTTTGAACTTGGTTGGTGGTGTCCTGGACCTGCTTCCATAGTGTTGTATTTCTGTCTTGAAGCATATGAGTGGTTAGGAGATGGCATCACCACACCCTCTGCTCTTGTTCCCAAAGTGAAGCACTTGTTCCCGCCGCTCCTTCCAATAATCCAGAGTGTGGCAACTGTAAGAGACTGTCCATGTCTTTCACAATCTTATGAAGGAATTTCTTGTAATCCAGGTTATGAAGGAAAGACTTCTCTGTAATCCCCTCTGCATCATCCAAACGTTGCTGTTTGTTGGGGCTTGGTGCCTCCTCAATTCTCTTCTGCTGTCTTATATCCAGTCGTTCTTCAGGGAGTTCCCCTTTGTAATGATGTTCCTTCTTCTTTGGCTTTGGTGCTCTTCTTTTGGCAATTTTTCCTGTTGAGTGGCTCTCTTTGTATGCAACTTAGTGGAAAATAACTTAAGAATACCACGCATGGAGGGGTATATAGAGTTCTTTCATGAACTTTGAGATATCATAGGCTTTTAACCGCCCCTGTGTTTGTAACCATTCCACACTAACTTGTATGATATCTAATATGGTATACACTATTACCTGAGCACTATTGTTTAGAATAGAAATCTCTAAGAAATCCTCCCTATCCTCTAAAATGGTGGGGTCTTTTAGTGCTCTATACCAAGAAAAAAATTGAGTACTATTGGATTAAAGGTAAAATGATATAAAGTCGTAGGGTCATATAGGTATAAGTTCGCATGAAGGATATACCTGATTATGGTAGGGTCATATAGGTATAAGTTGGCATGAAGGATGTACATGATTATGGTAAGGTCATATAGGTCAACCATAATAGTGCCACATGTCAAGAGAATGCCACGTGTCTTGCACGCATGTGACACGTGGCACCTCCTTCCTACCTCCCCTTTTTTTTCAAAAATATATTTTTGAAAAAGTTAATTTAGTAATTTAGAGAAATAAAATATAGAATTTTAAATAATAAAATATATATACCTTATTAAATAAAAGAATTTAAAATCACTAATTTTAAAGGATTATATTTTGGAATTAGATCAATAATATTATTTTTAAAGTTCATGTTATTCAATTTAAAAAAATAAATTTTTAAGTTTAATATTTCTTGAAAATATTTTGTGTAGAATAAACCTTTGGATAAAATTAAAAAAAATACATTATTAAAAAATGATAGTTATATAATTATAAAATAAAAGATATATTTATATATCTAGTAATGATAAATACTTAGACTTGTTAATAAATATTATAAATAATATTAATTTTTAAGTGGATAATAATTTATCTTTAATTATCTTTATGTTTATCTTAATTATCCAATCAATCTTAGATAGGAAATCCAATGAGATTTGAAGTAGATAACCTATTTTTCCTATATAATCACACATCTCTAGTACTAATACAGAATGTTTTGTGAAAATTTTCTAGTTATCTAAGTGATTTGAGTATCAGATACCGAGTTTAAAGAAATAATATTTGTTTCCTCAAACGTATGTTGTAGATCTTTAATAAGATCGATTATCTTGTTTAAAGTAATTATTTTCGAGCTTCTTAAGTCTTAGGATCTCGATGATGAAATCAAATAGAAAATTAATGATGTATCGTTTTGGCAGAATCATCAGACGTGCGAACCATGGCGTAGACAGCCAAATCCTCTCACAGATGAGGAAGAGCTTGACCCCAATGCTCGCAAAGCCCTTCACAGATCTCAGCCAGGTCCCTTCAAGTGTGAAGGGGAAAACTTGGGCGAGGCTATGGAAAAGTGGATCGAAGCAATGGAAGAATACTTTAATGTCACTGGATACAATGAGAAAAGCAAAGTGGATCTTGCAAGGCTGAAGATAGTAGAAACAGCCATAGTGGCATGGAGAAACCACTGTGAGACAAACCATCTGGATTGGAACACCTAGATATGGAATGATCTCAAGATATACCTAAGGAAGAGATTATGTCCTCCCAGTTTCTTGGGGAGCAGAACTATTGAACTCTTGGAGTTAACCCAGGGGAGCAGAACTATTGAAGAGTATCACCAGGCGTTTGCTCTTCTCCTCAAGTCCTCGCCACCGCTAGACAAAGAGCAACTCATGGCCAAGTTCATTCGAGGAATGAACGAACCCTTGGACACCCTGGTAAGAATGCCAAGCAAATTTCCATGGCTGAAGCAGTACGGATAGCAAAGGACTTCGCCAAGGCCTTTGTTGTTAAGGTCCCGCCAAAGCCAGCTCCATTGTCTTTCAAAAGGTTCCAAACACCAGGAAGGACTTCCAACCTTCCACCTCCAAAGAGACACCAAGATCCCAATCAAAACCAGGAGATGGGAAGCTTCAGAATGGAAGGAAGGCCTTTTCCTCAAAGCTCTTTTTCAAGAACTCTGGCTCTTTCTAGAATGCAGAGGGAAGAGCTTCGAAGTGAAAACAGGTGTTTTGGTTGTCAAGGTTTTGGGCACCAGCTCAAGGATTTCCCAACTCCTTCCATGTCAATGGTCCAAGGAAGCCAAGGTCCCAGAATTCAGAGACCGACTCCTTTGTTATCAATCCAATCAGGGTCCCCCTCGCCAAAATCAGGGCAACCCCAGAAGAATGTCAGCTCAACCTATAGCCTCAATGCAAGGTAGTCTCATAACTCCCTCCCAGAATTAGGGAAACCAAAGAGAGAGAGTTCCACCTGAGATTGCAGTAGCTAGAGCCGTCATAATAGCTGAGGAAGTGGAGGAAGAAAAAGGGTAGATCTATGCCACCATTGAGCATCAGGGGTCGAATCGTCAATTCTCAATCCTCCAGACTCCAGCAGAATACAAGGGTAAACAATTCAAGCTTTTGATTGATTCAGGCAGTAGTACACATTCTTTTATTTCCCCAGGATGTCTACGTAAGTTAGTCCTAAATAAAAAATCAGGGAAACCTATGCAAGTGGAAAGATTCTTTTCACACACCTTGAGATAGACCGTATTCAATTTAATCTAGATGGGAACGTAACAGATTGCCAGTTCAAAGTCCTATCCTTGGGAATCTATGATGGAATCCTTGGAATGGATTGGCTCCATAAGAATCAGGCTGACTGCTGTCACAATGGAACCATCTCTTTCCTTGACCTTCATGGGAATAAAGTTCAAGGAACTTGAATTTTTGGATCCCCAGTGCTGCAATTAGTCAAAGCTTCTAAATTTCTGAAGGGACTCAGAAAGAGGTAAACTGTCTATGTCGTTAAAATGAATCCAGTAGACAGAAAATGCAAGGCTACGGAACCAGAATGGCTAAGTGAGTACGCTGATGTGTTCCCAAAAGAGCTGACTGAGATGCTCCGACTCGTGAAGTAGATCATGAGATAGAGCTAACCCCCGGAGCTCAGCCCAGTAGCCCAATGTGCATACAAAATGCCAGTTCCAGAAGCCATAGAACTTAAGGAGCAGTTAAGGCAATTGCTAGAGCAAGGATTCGTAAGACCCTGTGTTTCACCTTGGGGTGCGCCCGTTCTCTTTCAGAAAAAGAAAGATGGAACATTAAGACTCTGTATTGATTACAAAGGATTAAATCAGTTAACAATTAAAAGTAAGTATCCTATCCTAGGATCGATGAACTTCAGATCGGTTTAGTGGAACCCAAATGTTCACAAAGATAGATCTCAAATATGGGTATTACCAGATCAAAATCAAGGAACAAGATATCCCAAATAATCGCCTCATGCATGACATTCTCAGAGAATATTTGGATGAATTTGTTCTTGTCTTCTTTGATGACATTCTGGTATACTCCAAAGAATGCAGCTGATCATGAAGATCATGTGCGCAAAGTCCTGGAGATCCTAAGGAAGCACCAACTCTTTGCAAAGAAGAGCAAGTGCACTTTCTCTGCTGACCATGTAGAATACTTGAGATTCATAGTATCTAAAGACGAGATTTCTCTTGACCTCGCTAAAATCCAAGCAGTTATGGATTGGTCAGAGCCCAAAACAGTGAAAGAAGTCAAAGGATTCTTGGGACTAACCGGATGGTATAGAATCTTTATACCCAGGTATGCTCAAATAGCATCCCCTTTTACTAACCTTCTCAAGAAGAGCACCCTATTTCAGTAGACTGCTATGTGTCAGAGTGCTTTTGATAAGCTAAAGACAGCTTTAGTAACCAACCTTGTCCTAAAATTGCCAAATTTTTCCTTACCCTTTGAGGTAGTGAGATAGATGCCAGTGGTTTTGCCTAAAAGGTGCTCTTATGCAGGAAGGTCATGTAGCAGTAGCCTATAAATCTAGAAAGCTCAGAACGCATGAGAGAAATTATGCTATCCATGACTTGGAGTTACTCTCAGTAGTTTATGCTCTGAAGTTGTGGAGACATTATCTCTTGGGACAGAGATTCACCTTGATGATAGACCATCAAAGTCTGAAGTGGATCTTCACCCAAAGGGGGGAATCTCAACATGCATCAAAGAAGATGGATGTAGACCGTGCAGGAATTTGACTTTGAGATAAAGTACCGGCCAGGGAAAGAAAATGTGGTAGTCGATGCGCTCAGTAGGAAAGCCTCCTTGCTTGCAATTACATTGGTGTCGAATCCATTGATCAGTGAAGCAAGAGAGAAAATCATGCAGGACAAATTCTTTGCCCCCATTGCTACCCTACTGATGCAGGAAAGCAAGACTCCTAGGAAATGAGTTGAGTTCTTGGGTACAAAATGGACGAAGGATGCATGTATTACAACAATCAGCTATGCATTCCTAATGATGAGGAAACAAAGGGAAAAATTCTGAGGAAAGCCCATGATACCCTGATAGCTGGACATCTAGGGTTCATAAAAACCTACATGTGTGTGAAGAAAAGCTTCTTCTGGCCAGGACTCAAAAAGGATGTACTTGATCATATGCGGCAATGCTTAATGTGTCAGAGAGTCAAGGCAGAGAGAGTCAAGATGCCAGGAAAGATACATCCCCTAGACATTCCATAGATGAAGTGGGAATGTATCAGTATGGATTTTGTTACTGGATTACTGTCAGTACAATCAGGTTACAACTCCATTTTTGTGGATTAACCAAGGTTTCCCATCTGATTCCAGTAAAATAAACCTACTCTACAATGGATGTTGCTAGAGTCTTTCTCAAGGAGATTTTCAGACTGCATGGCTTACCAGAAGTATAGTGATGAGCGACAGAGATTCTAAGTTCACATCAAGGTTCTGGACTGCATTCTTCGAAGCAGTAGGAACTTCCTTAGATCTCAGTACAGCTTATCATCCAGAGATAGATGGTCAGACTGAAAGAGTAAACCAAGTAATTGAAGATATTCTTTGGTCATGTTGTGGCAGAGAGTCCAAAAAGTGGCTAATCTACTTACATCTAGTGGAGTTTGCTTACAATGCCTCTTATCACCGAAGTATCAGGATGAGTCCATTCAAAGCTCTGTACGGACAAGATTGCCTCACGCCATTAACATGGTCTGACCCATTGATCAGGGTCAAGATGTCCACATAGATGCTTGATGATATGGAGCAGCAAATGCAAGCAATCCGTAAAGATATTAAGGCTACCCAGGATAGACAAAAGTAGTATGCTGACAAGAAGAGATCAAAGAGAGTGTTTGAAGAAGCAAATATGGTTTTCATTCGTGTACGACCCAAGAGAAGTTATTTATCTCTAGGGAAGTACAAAAAACTGTCTCAAAGATACTATGGGCTGTACGCCGTCACTAAGAAAATAGGAGATTGAGCTTATAAACTTCTTATGCCTCTCCATCTCAAGGTACATAATGTATTCCATGTCAGTTTACTTATTAAAAAGTATGTACCCACCAGCCTGAGTCATGTGTGCTAGATAATGAACAGTTGACTTCTTCCACTCAAGGCTAGATGGTACTCCAACCTTAAGAAATCCTTGACGTTTGGGAGAAGGTTCTCAGGAGCAGAGTCCTCAGAGAATTTCTGGTCAAGTGGAAGTTCTTCCCTTTAGAGGACGCCACTTGGGAGAAAGAAGAAGAGTTAGTAGGATTACCCCCACTTTGTGCGACATGAGGACATCTCGCGTTTAAGTGGGAGAGGATGTAAGATTCCTCCTCAGCCCTAAAAGATGTATAATATCTCACCTCAATCCCTTGTAATCATCCCCTATATCAGAATGCAAGAAAATATTGATTTCCCTTGTTCTGGCCTAGAGAGAGAGGAAATGTTTCGAGAGAGGTAATTCAAAATTGAGATATTTCTCGATACAAAGTTTATTCTAATATCTAAGATGAATTTCCCTAAAATAGAAGTTCAAAAAGAATTTTCCAATGTGCATTAGAAATTAATTGAATGTGTATTAAAAACCTTAGCCTAAGAGTCTACATTTTCAAAAAAAAATAGATTAAGGTCCAAATAAGGTTCCAATGGGCCAATAGGATTAATCCAAGTGTTGGGATGATAAAAATGCAAAGAATAAAAGAAAATACCCCAAAAATGAGTAAATGCTCACATAAGATGAAGAGTTGACTGAGTACAAGGTTTATTAGTTAAAATTAAGGTTTATTAGTTAAAAATTGGGATATTTTGGTAAAATGATGAATTTTTGATACCTCAGTAAGGAGGGAGAGCCCCATCAAGTAGGTGCCTTTTTTATCATCATTACTTGGCTTTTTTCATCTAAAAAAATGAGATATTTTTATCTCTCCTCTCTCATGGTGCAAACTGGATCAAAAAGGGAGCCAAACTGATCCAAATCTTGTCCAAATTGGGTCAAACTGAAGCTGGAAGCCTCTAGAACCCATTTGGACTTGGTTAGTGGCCTCCCTCACCTATAAATAGACCCTTATTCCTTTGTATTTTTATCTTTGAGTAACTACATGCCATTATTATCTTTAATTTAGCATAATTCTATTATCCCTCTATTTTGCCTCTTCTCTTGGGAGCTTTGGAGCTTCTCTATTCTCTCCATCCTCTCTTGGAGATTACCCTCCCCCTCTTGGTGGCCAAGGACTTGCTTGAGGACTTCACTTCTATCCAAAGAATCAAGCCAAAATCAAAGGTAAGCTCTAATTTAATGATTTTTTCTATTCCTCTCAATGATTTTCTTCTTCTCAACCCCTCTTCTATTTGAGAAGCTTTCAATGGAATGGTTTCCTCTTGAAATCAAGTTTTTCAATGATTCATAATGTTTAATTAGATTAATGCTAATCTTTATGCTTAATTATAATATTTTCTTTAAGAAAATCTCTCTTTTGGAAAGATTAATCATCTTTATGATTAAATCCTTGTTAGGAGGATGGTTCTCAATGATAATTTCATTATCTTAATCTAAACTCTAGGCTTGACAAGCTAGAGAAAAGGATTAGTTATTTTTATGATTTTTTTAATCTAGTAAAAATAATGGCTAATTCTTTTTATCTTGATTTATGAGTAAGAAAAATCATATTAACTCATTTTAAATTTAAAGAGGGTTATGATAACATTTTTAGAAATAAGGAATGGTTATTTTAGAATCAAGAGATTTATTCATAATTATGTTTATAATTATGATTATAATTATGTTATGTATGCATAATTTAATTTTAGTCTAAAAGAAGAGTTCCTATCATATTTCCATTACAAGTATTCATTTTAAAATAGAAAATTGAACATTCTCAGTAATTGCAGCGAAGCTATGGCAAAATTTTTCAGAAAAAAGATAAATCTTATTTTTATGCATAATTTTAATAAAGCAAAAAGAGGAATTCCTATCATATTCTAGGTATAGATATTTTATGCTAAAAGAATATTTTTATCATATTTATGAAAAATATTTTTATACTATTTATGTATATTTATTTAATTAGAGAAAAGATAAATTTTTGATATATTTATTTTCATGCATAAAAATTTAGAGGCAAAAAGAGGACTTCCCATGATATTCGAGATTTGAACATTTAAATGTTAAAAGAGGAATTTTTGGTATATTCCAAGATATAGATATTTTTATTTATTCAAAAGAAGAATTTTCATTGTATTTTAAGTACAAAAAAGCATAAATTAATTTTGATGTTAAAAGAGAAGTTTTCTCCATAATTTCATATTAAGGTTGAGGATCAAATTGATGAAAAGAATATTTTAGATATTTTTATGCGGATAAATCAATAAAATGATATATACTCACAATTGGATTATTGGAAGAAGAGTTATTTTTATAAAATCCCGTTATTCTCGAATAGAACTATTAATTTAATTCTATTATGACCAGGAATGAATAAATTTTCATAAAGTTGGAATTTTCCCTTACGGTTGGAAGTCACCGTTAATTTTTCAGTTAATTAGAAGAAAAATCCTTAGGAATCAAAGTTAGGATTAAACGGAGTAATTTATGGTTAGTAGACCACGACCATGAGTATGGTGGGCCAGTAAGATACTTGCCCATCTCTCGAATTTGAATCAAGCAAAACCTCATGACCAATTCCAAATCTTCAATACAAAGAATAGACTACCGGGCTGAATTAGAGAAGTTTTCCTTAGACTGAATTCTTACTACATCGAGTCGTCATAATGATATGATTTGGACTATAGTTGACTGTTTAAGTAAGCAAGCATATTTCTTACCTTGTAAGAAAACTTTGACTTCTTAGCAAACCGTAATTATGTTTATCAAACAAATCTTTGTACATCACAAATTGCCAAAAGTCATTGTTTCTGACAGAGACTCAAGATTTTGTAGTAACTTTTGGATCACTCTTTTCTTCAACTTAGGCACTTAAGTAGACTTTTCCATAGCTTTCCATCTGAAAACGAATGGACAAACTGAGGTTACTAATAGTACTATCATGGATCTCCTCAGAGCCTATGTTTCCCAACAACCTAATTCATGGGATAAGTACATTCATCTTCTCCAGTTTACTTACAATAATACTCCTCATTCGACTACTACTCGAGCACCTTTCGAAATTGTGTATGGAAAACCCTTGCCTATTCCCGGCCAACTAGACTTTCCCACAAAATTGAAGCTAGTGATCAATTCACTATCAATTTTAGTAGCATTTTGAATGATGTAAAACATTCTATTGCTCGTGCTCAAGAAAAATATGTGAAGAAAGCAAACCGTAAACATAAAGCAGTATCTTTTGAAATTGAGTTCATCAAGTCTACAGTGAGATCCAAGCTCTTCATCAAATCTGCAGGTGACTTTGGTAAAACAGAGATTAAGCTTTCAATATTTGGTCAAATCTTGTGTTTATTGGCTTAATCCTCTACTAGACTCATTGCTATTGATGCCTTTGAAAGCATTTAAGCTCATTTGAAGTCTAAGGCACCAGATCTAGACTCCCCGCATACTCTGTTTTCTGCACACAAAACAATGGATTAATTTGCTAATCAGTGATTAATCAGTGCTAATCACTATATTTTGGTATAATTGAGGGTTCAAATTAACCATTAGGTATCTGATACAGATCCCTATAACTTCAAATTGTAAATCGGAGTTGGTTTGATACTCCAACCATTCCGTACAAATTGGTTACCCTTGATTTAATGTAATTTTTGGTGATTTTATGCTGATAAATTTGTTGTAATCATCTCTTAAACACCAGATTGAGTTGTAAAAGGGTAGACACTGCCCTTGAATCTTGAAATCGGATCAAGAGGTAAGACCCCCTTCACATCACCATGAGTACATCACAGGAAATAGCCAAATTTAATGGGGAGCAATTTTATACATGGCAGACAAAAACCATGTATTTGCTCATGAGGAAAAATCTGTGGGGGCTAGTTGAGGGAAGAGATGGATGCCCAGAGAGAGGAGAAAATGAGTGGAAGAGTAGGAATGAAAAAGCATTGGGACTTATTGCACTCAGTTTAAATGATGAAATCATTCATCACATCACAGGGATACAATGGGCAAAAGATGCATGGGATGAACTCAATAAATTATTTGGCACACAAGCAAAAAATTCAAAGATAAATCTGTTAATGCAATTCTACAAATTGGACATGAAGGAAAGTGAACCTTTAATCAGACACTTGAACAAATATAAAAGCATTAAGCAACAGCTGGCAGCTATTGGCAAAAAGGTAGAAGATGATGAGGCACTAGCAGTGCTTCTGAAGAGTGTGAACAAAGGTGAATATGAAAACATTGTAGCAACACTAAAGAATGTACCTGAATTGAAGCTACACGAGATAGAAGCAGCTCTACTAGAGCAAGAGAGCAGAGGCAAAGAGAAGAAATGGCTTGACTCAACAGCAGGAGAAGAAAAGGCATTCTTCACCCGAGGAGGATTCTCTCGAGGACGAGGACAAGGAAGAGGCAAAGTAGGAGGAAGGACCTTCACTTGCAAAAACTGTGGAAAGCTAGGACACATGGCAAGAGACTGCTACAGCAAACCCAGTGGAGAAGGAACGACATCGGCAAACTTCATGGAGGCTCCAAAGGAAGTGGAGTTGAATCATCTTTTCTGAGAGAGAGAGAGAGAGAGAGACCCCACAACCCAATGTAACCTACCCCAACAAAGTAAAACCACCTCTGAGCCACCGATGATGTAGGCCACGTGGTAGATGTATGTGTGAGCACTTTAGTCAAGGTTGCAGGCAACTATAGTAAGCCTTGGACACATAGAGAGAGAGAGTGTCAAGCACTATGAGTTTAGGGACTCGAGGCACTGGTCGCAGGCTATCAAGTAAGAGAGAAACTTGATATAGGGTCCAGGTGTGCTAAGTTAACTTGAGGGGAGGTGTGCTAGGCACTAGTCGTCGGACTATCAAGTAAGGGGAGGCAAACTTGGTATAGGGTCTAGGTGTACTAGGAGTATTCACTTGAGGGGAGGTGTTGAAAATACAAGTAAATAGGGTGTGTGCGGGAACAAGCCCTTGGTTAGAGGCTGTAAAAGAGAATGAGTAAATGTGAAAGAACCTGTGAAAAGGTGAGAAGAATCTACTGGGAGAGAATAAAGGGTAGCATGAGAAGATTTAGCAAGTGTGGAGATATTCTAGGAAGTGTGGAGATATTCTGGGAGATATTCTGGGAAAAGTGAAGAGGTGGAGAGAATCAGGAAAAAGAGGTGGAGTGAATCATGGAGAAATCAATGGGATTAGATGCTTGATGTAAACTCTATAAATTGAGGCATTGTCCTAATGAGAATTTGCTGGTTTTTGAGTATCCATGCCTACATTAATCTATTTGCTAATTACGTCTTAATTATTTACTAATCACTTTGTTAATGATGTTGATTCTAGTGTTTGATCCACCATAGCTCATCACAATGCTCTAATTTCAACAATTCCTGGGTTACTTATGTGTGGCAAACATGTGTGTGGTTATGGTTTGTATACTTATAGAATATTTGTTTCACCAATTTATTGTTATAGGTGAAGAGGATTCCGAAGATTGAGGAGAATTCGCACATAGTTATTACTTGGCACACCATTTTTGTAAACAAGCTTTGTATATACATGTGCTAGCTTGTGCACATTTTGATTTATTTGAAAAGCCTTAGTTTATTAAGCATAGACTTGAACTTTAATATTTTGTAGAGCGTGATATGCTTTAAACCCTAGCCTCAATTTATGGTGGGCACTCTATTTTGATCATAAGAGAGTGTCGTGCAAGAAAAGCACCTTTTTGTATTTTTGGAGGCTATGGCCTAATTTGGAAAAAAAGTATCTCGTAAATACTCATGTGTGGGGAGGCCACACACATGAGGGGAGATGATTGCACCCAATCTTGGAGTCGTGCTTTGTGAGCTAAGTATTATTTGTTTTTCACTCAAATATTGAATATAGTATTTGATGAGTTATTTAGTTTAATCAAATTCTTACAAGTTTCTTTTTTCTATTTTCCTAGAAATTTAGATCCGTAACAAAATCTTAAAAATTTCAAGTGCAAGAAGAAATAAACCAAAATCAAAGGAAATTAAATTGGAAACTTACTTTTAGCCATGCAACTCGAGCCGAAGGATTGCTCCATGCTCCATTACATCAAAGAGCAAAATAAACCATAAAAAATCAACAAACAAAGGTTAAAATTGGTGGACTTGCACTCTAATCGGGCTATGTCAATACTCCAAATGCAAAGTATATCAAGGGAGTCCGAAGTAAAGGCACTTCCTTGGTAGCGACGCCAAAGATGTTCACGAGAGAATATTCAAGCCTTGCAAGATAGAGAGAAGGAGAGGAGAATGCAAGGGTCATACCGGTTTACACCTCAAGCCACTCTTGGCAGAGACTCTCTCTTGTGGAGAGCTAGGGTCCTTAACCTTACCTCCTTTATTTTCACCACAAAGGGGCTTTGCAAAGGGGTGGGGAGAAAAGAGAGAGAGAGAGCTATAGAAAGATCAACCTCTACTTCTATGCTACGGCGAGTGAAAGCGTGAGAAGGTAGATAACAAAAGGAGAAAGGGAAAAGAGACCATACATCAACAAGCTAGTCTAGGCTAATTTCCTAGCCTAAACGTATATCATTCGACATTACACAAGTCATAAGCTCAGAGATTTCCCATAATCATTTTACATGAAGGGATTCTGCAGTACAAAAATATGGATTGAAGAAGTTGCCACACATGGAGTAATGTTAGCCAATGTGGTTTAATGATTGTCCCTCTCTTAATCTCGCTCTCCCACTCCCTACCTCATACACATGGAAATAAAAACAAAGGCATAATACATAACCTAATCACTTTCTCTCTTACTCTCACATGGAAGCAAGAAAACAAGAGGCATAATATATAACCTAGTCACTCTCTCTCTTACTCTCACATGGAAGCAAGCAAACAAGAGGCATAATACATAACCTTATTACTCTCTCTCTCACACACACACGCGTGCGCACGCATGCAAGAGTTGAGCCAAGATGCATAATGTTTTCTCATACAATAGTGAGAGTTCACCTATATACTTTGGCCATGTGCTCACAATATGTCCACTCCTAGAAAGATATAGACCCAGTTAAGATGTGAAATTATAGCACCACGATGCTAAATGACATGATCTAATAGAGTGTTATAATGAGTAGTCGAAACAGCTATATGTGTTCACAATGTGGCCACTCAAAACATAAAAAGTGGCCTAAAACTACAAGGTTGTTAATCCATTATTAGGAAAAGTGTTGCAGTAAAACTCCTCTTGCATTTTTGATATACTTCACTATAAGCTATCTTTATGTTGTGACCAATATTGTTTAACACATCCTATATGCTTTATGTAATCCTTGGTGGTCATCAACTATAAGGCCACTTTTTATGTTTGAGTGGCCACATTGTATTGCCCTAGTATTTCTCTATTAAAAGATATGTTTTGAAAACATTTTTATATCTCCCCGTGGAGGGTGTGGGGAAGGGCAGCTTGAAAGTAGTGGCATGCCTATGTGCTGGCAATCTGTAACATTTCATCATAAAGTTGTCACTCTCTCGTGTGACTCGTTGTCAGACATCTTTAGTTACAGAAACTTACCAAATCGTGCTTGTAAAAAAAAAACCTTCTACACTTGCAACAAATCTACAATCTTCAATAGTGGTATTGTAAACCTGTTATAATGCCACTATATATAAACTAGTCACATACACATACATCTGCCAACACCTGTAACAATTAGATTCTGCACAAATTGTCATCATATAACCAAATTTTAGTTGCAACTTTGCACCGAACCAAAAATTAGACATATACAATCAAAATCAACACTTTATAGATTGCCTGCAAAAAACTTATAGAGTCAAAACGAGGCTTGAAATGTGCCCGAATCGTGTCGAAATGCTAAAAAATGGAGTCAACCATGTTATCTACACATAATATGGTCTTTTTCCTTCAACCAAGAGGATGCCTCAATATGAGATAATGACTTATATGAGTTATAAGGTGTGACCTTCCAAGCCCTGCTAAAAGTTAATGGCCACTGCCACACAAACAATCAAACAAACATCCAAGCTCCTTGAGTAATGCTAGCACAGGGGGGATTGGAGGCATTGACATGTGCGGAGTGCAAGGTGATGGAAAGATTTAACAAGTTCAAACTTGGTATACTCGTGCTGGAGGGAGGCATGGGCTCTCAGCAAGGGTGGGTGCAATTTTTTTGTTAAGAGGTGACTACGGAAAGCAAACAAAGTGCTTATGAAGGAGGCTTCATAGAGTGGAGAGGGAGAGGAAGAAGGCATAGGAGGGTGCGGAATGGAGCATTCTTAGGTAGCAATAAGCAGCAAAAGGAGACTTGGAAGGAGGGAGAGCTTAGAGAGGAGATGATCGAGGGGAAAGAAGAGCTTGAGATAAGGTGTGGGTAGGCTAATAGTCACCTCTAGGGTAGTGAGAGCACGCGGTTACATAGAGGACAAAGGTAAGGTGCATGTGGAAGTAGGCCCATCATATGAAGGAGAAGCAAGTGTTGGTAGCTAAATTGGCTAGGGTGTGGTGATATTTATTCATGTCAACACAACTAGAAGAGGATCGCACACAAGGACGATTGACAATCATGGATATCATGTGCGTGTGCAAGGTGATTAATGCTAATCCTATACTAATCTAATGAGATTAGAGTGAATTAATCTAAGGTGGATGTAATCTATGTTTACTCATGTTGATTGAGTAAGTGCAATAAACTCGAGCACAATTAGGTGACAAGATTAAGACTTGTACTTATAAAGAGGCTTGAGATATGTGCAAGTGATATGATTTTATTGCTTGAAATGGCCCCCTTTTATATGAGGAGGTACACCCTTGGGCTTGTACATCAATGTGGGATAAATCCCTTTGCTCATGTGGCTACATGCTATGCTTTACACTTTCTTGGCTACTTATTCTCACTCCCTAGCTCTTCCTTGTGCTCTTTGGCACCACATTTCTCAACACTCCCCTTGGTGCCAAATCTTTGGGCTACTCGAGGTGGTTTGATGTGAGGTTTACAACATGTCATTACCCCCCCCTCATTTCTAACTTGGGTGGGTAACTCAAAGGCTCTTTAGCTTGGTTACTCTGTAGCTCATAGGTTACTTTTAGAGGTGGGTGGGTTGATTTTCACTCCCCCAAGGTGCTACTTTGGCTACTCTCTGGTGATCGAGTATTTTACATTTGCATCACTTCCCCTATGGGTACTCATAAGTGGTTAAGTGTGTCGAGATCTCCTTACTTTTGCTTGATGAAGATCCCTTGTTGCTTTCTTTGTTCTTTATGTCGATATTGTGTCCTTTTTCTTCTTTGCATTGTTGGATGCTTATTGGCTCTTTGGTCTTTGGTCTTTGCTCTTTGGCTTCACTCTTGGCTCTTTGACAGCTCCTTTGGTGTGAACATCATTCTTCTTGTTGTTGCCAGTTGATGCTTGGTGATTTGATGCTTCCTTTAATGCATTTAGTGTGGATGCCATGCTGTGAGCTTTGGTCATCTCATGCACTAGTGCTTTAGACATGTTTAGATTTAATGTAAATGCATCTCTTTCTTTGCTTTTGATGTTTATGCACATGTATTTTTCCATGATGAGTTTCATAAGGATTCAACCCTTCCCCAAATGATGCTTTGAAGTGCAATATGTTTGCCATTTGAGAAGGTCTTACCAATGAGCTTGTGTTTCTCTTCACTATGGTAGTGTCTAATCTCGTACAAGGTTGGCAATATGCTCTGGATTTTCTTGTATAATAATCATTTTAAGCTCACCAAAATGATTAGAATGCAAACTATGAGCTGGAAATGCACTAAATACAATAAAAATGTACTCAAATTGAGCAATGCAGATGTGTGCGATGGATTTTGATGCAAGAGAGAGAACTTCCCACTATATATTTACACCTTAAGTTTCCAATTTTGAACCTTAATTAGCCCATTTTTTTGCTAATGCTGCACTAATGATAATGATTAATGCTTAATCATAATGATTGAGCAAGGCTGTTTATTGCTTAATCATAGTGCTTAATCATAATGATTAACAAGGCTGATTATTGGAGGCTTCAATTGAGCTTGAGGAAGTCAAATTTGATGGGGATTTTTGTATTAGCTTCTTGCCCTTGATGAGGACCAATGTCCTAAGTGGGAGGTTCAACTTGAAACCCCAAGAAATTGGCGAATTTGAGCCTGTTTGTAGAGTGTCTGTAGTTTCATGTCTCCCGGCTCGTATAGTGCATCAAATTTCTTGAGACTTGGGCTATGTAGTCCTTGTTATAGTTGCTAACTAGTCTTAAAAGGGCTTGAGCTAATGTGCACTACACAAAGCAAATAGAGCAAAAACACAGTCGGCACAAATTTACGAATTTCAAACGATTTGGGTAAAATTGAGCTAAACCTTTGGAGTTGTAGTTTAGCAGTGAAGTCAAAAAGATATATCTAAGGGGAATTTAACAATGGTAAAGTGGGTGTGGAGAATCAAGCTAGAGAAATTTTGGCCAGAAGTGGGAGCTATGGATAAGGTTGAGATTAGTGGATAACTAGATGATTCATGAAGTAATTGGACTAATGTGAGTTGAGATTAGTGATGTGGGGATAGGGAAGGCTTTGATACCATGTTGACAATCATGGATATTATGTACATGTACAAGGTGACTAGTGCTAATCTTATACTAATCTAATATGATTAGAGTGAATTAATCTAAGGTGGATATAATCTAAGTTTACTCATGTTGATAGTAAGTGCAATAGACTCAAGCACAATTAGGTTACAAGATTAAGACTTGTACTCATAAAGAGACTTGAGATGTGTGCAAGTGAAATGATTTCATTGCTTGAAATGGCCCCCTTTTATATGAGGAGGTACACCCTTGGGCTTGTACATCAATGTGGGATAAATCCCTTTGCTGATGTGGCTGCATGTTATGCTTTGCACTTTCTTGGCTACTCATTCTCACTCCCTACCTCTTCTCTTTGGCACCACGTTTCTCAACAAGGACCATACTCTATGAGAATTTAATTACATAAATCAAACTCACAATCTATGGTAGTGTGAGGCAATATCATGGCCATTGGAAGTTTATGCCCACAAAGTATTGGTGTGAACTTATCTTGAAGCACACATTCCTTGGGTCTTATGGAAGTATATCAACTCTCCACCTGTGGTTATAAGTATTGGTGAGAACTTATCTTGAAGCGCACATTCCTTAGGTCTTCTAAAAGTATATCAACTTTCCACCTGTGACCCACATGAAAGTGTGGTTATATTACATACACATATATATTTATAAATGTACGCATGAGTGAATAATGTAAATAATTAATTACTTTAAAAGAGGTTCAATGTAAAACCTTTGAAATTACAAAAATTAAATGCTTTTGTAATGAGACTCTCTCATTAAACCGTCGCCTCCTTTCCACATATTTTCTCTCTATCGCATTGCCTGTAATTCCGCTACACTTAAAACATATATCGATACTTCAACATCCTCTTTTACCACAAATGATGATGTGTGTTTTGGGATAAAACAAATTTACGAATCGTGCCAGCCTCAACGTGTGATACCTCCTACCATACCACCACTTCCTTTTGTAGTTCTGATCGTACCATCTCAGCCATGGCACCACCACCTACGACACCATATTTCAGTTGCTATCGATTTAAAAAATGAGAATTGTGGTTGATTTGGATTCTTTGCCATGTTGGTTATTGGCTTGTTTTGTAGCTATGGTGGCATAAATGAGAGGCATTACAAGGCCTTATAAGCAACTATGTTGTGTGCTTGATGTGGCCACCTATATCCGAATCTTTCATCTAAAAAATCCTCACATATCATCGCTCTTCTACTATGACTTTTTTACAAAATTGAATCCATGGGATTTTTTGTCATTAATATTAAAAAATAACTATGGTTTTAGTTTTATGTTTGTCTTTTTCAGTTGAGAGAGAAAAAAAACCAAAATATGGCACCAAAACATTGTTTTACACTTCCATTAAATATAAATAGGGCACCAAAACGTTGTTTTGCATTTCCATTAAATATATTCTTGTTAGGAGTCCATCAAGTCAACAAGCATGCCATTCGCCGTGTAGCTGCCAGGCATCAAACCTGGGTCCCCATCATGGAACCCGACATTTCTACCAACTCAACTACACGCCTGAAGGCTCCATTAAATATATTCTATGAGGAGTGTTTTTCTAAGGTTTTATTTTAGTATGTAATGATTAATGCTTGAAAAAGTCAAAGAAATGTTGAGCCTCCTTAGCCTTTCTATTTGATGTCCTTTTTTTGGGAAATATATATTATATTATATAAGAGCTTTAACATCATGAGACCATCCTTTCATCTCTCAAAAGTTACCCATGTCTTTTTTTTGGGAACAATAATATATTAATATCTATAGACTAACAAAAAAAACTTTTAGCCACTTGTAGATTCCCTCTAGTCCCCAATCCCTATTGAGAAGATCACATACCATTCTCATCTTCCCACACAAAAGAAGACATTTCCCAAGAAAAATGAAATCCCAACTGCATACAAGCAATCAACAACACTTCAGAGGTGAACCCCTTGGGAGTCTGCTCTTCAAAATACTCCCCTTTTGTCCATATCTTAACCATATCTTAACCATAGGTCTTCTCCCCAAGGGATTTTCAATCAAGGCCATAAAGATGTCCGCTAGCTGTTTTTCCTTCATATACCACGTTTTAGATCTGGGCCTAAATTTGGGGTATTTGGTTCTGACATCTTTCCAATTATATACCTGCCTTCAATCAATCTACATTAGAATACCCTAGTATGTAAAAACATCTTATTATTAGAGGCCCGAATCACCTAATCCCTTCATGTAATGCTTGCACTGCCTCAGCATATAGATTATTATTCATCTTATTAACATATCATACAGACCAACAGAAGTGCACACATTTGAACATCATCTCTGTCACATCTACCCCCTTAGTAGCCCCTTTATTGAATATCAACAAATTCCTAGAGACCCATATTTCCAACAAGTAGCAATATCTTATAATACAAAATATTAGATCTATCTCATCTGCCGCCTTGACTATTCTCCCCCAGAAGCCAATCCCCCCAATACCCTTTCACCCCGAAGTTGCCTTCCACCCATTTACCTATTCTCCCCAAGAACTTCTCACTCTTGGGATATGCCCTAGGTACCCATGTTCTTTCTATTTAAGGTCTCACAATTCTCTATAAAAGGCCTCCAGACATAGCCTCATGTACTAAGGTTGTATTGACCTCAAATTATCTATTATTACAAAGCTCTCAAATCATTTTGTTGAAACACTTGCAAATCACAAATTCTGACTTAAAATATAAATATTTCAAGAGAGCACAGATTTATGAGTGAGAGAGAGAGAAGTGAGCAGAGCAGAGAGCGATGGGGGTTGCGATGGATTCCGTAGATGATTACAACGAGAGCGTGCCCATGTCTAATCCTCTGCCGCCGCCTCCCAGGCCTCCGCGCAGGGACAACAATGGAAGCTCCTCCCGCGCAGAGAATTTGTCCAATGCCGATTTCCGCCGCATGGTCATGGAAACCCCTCGCAGAAGCGACGAGCCCCATCACAAAGATCGCTCCCGCAGGTGTTTCTCGCTTAGACGATTCTGGGTTAACAATTCAATTTAGGGTTTCTTGGATTTTTTACCCTTTCGCATGTCTTTTAGGATTTTCCTCGCTTTTTGGTTCCCTGTTTGTGAGATTGCTTTTGGTCTGCGTGTGGATTTTGATCTACTCCGCTTCTGCTTGTGAGATTAGCACGTATTCGGTGTTGAGGGTTCAAGTACTAGGCTTTTAAAACCTGAATTTTGTTTATTCTTCTATGCGTGTTAGATTATCATGGGAACTGTAGATTGGTTCATCTGTCCGAGGCCTTGCTATTTCAATTAAAACATTAAATGGAGAGAGAGAGGAGGAGGAGGAGGATGAGGAGGAGTAACGCCTTAGCCAAGCGGACCATATACGATCCATATGATGGCATTCAAGTGTGGGGATGGGACTTGAACCTGGAGAGAGAGAGAGAGAGAGAGAGAGAGAGAGAGAGAGAGAGAGAGAGATCATATTGCTCTCTTCTGAGGCAAAACATGGTCTCTGAGACCCAATCAACAATGGGATCATGAGCATAGTAAACAAGCTTACTGACAGCTCTCCCGTGATGGAGCACCTCTACTGAAGGCGGCAAGGGTTTGAAAGAAAGATTGTATTAAAGATTGTATTAAATATCTACGAAAGACCCAAAGGTTTTATGGGACTGAAAATGAGTACATTTGATCCATGAATAAGTGGATGTCGGAAACATGAAAAAAATAAACAGCCACCAAATAAAACGGGCCCACCAAATAAAACGGGCCCACATACTGCGTGAGCCCATGGATACAAAAAGAGTCCAAAGGTCATCTGAGAGAGAGAGAGAGAGAGAGAGAGAGAGAGAGAGAGAGAGAGAGGGTTTCTTGTTTGACGAATGCCAAATCGATATATGAGAGCAAAGTAATAACATGTCTATATATTTTGTAATCAGAGATTCCTCTCGCATCTATGAAAACTAATGAAACAAAGAATTGAAGTAATTAGGCATACTTTATGAAAGATGTACCAAGCCTCTCCTCTACTTCCTATGTCTTATGTGTTAATGCACATCCTTCTAAGAGCTTCCATGGCCATCTCTAGGGCAATGACAAGTGGCTTAGAGATTACATCTCTCAACCATCATTACCTTGTGAGATCTTTGATGCATGGAGCAGCCAAGCATATCACCCATGCATGGATAGTTCACCTGCCCTTGGCATATGTAAAGGCCCTAAGGTTCCATGTAGTTGAGGCTTCTCCAACTGTGCCCAAGTTTGACATATGTGGTGTCTTGTCATCCTTCACATGCACTAAGTGACTAAATTACGGAGTGTGTTTCTTGTCTTTGTTATCATTTGGGGTTATCATCTGGGCATTTTCTATGCTGTGGACATGACACCTAGTTGGCAGGGGACTTATGTCTACGCCAAGGGTCATTGGATGAGCACGTGGATGGCCGGGGACTTCCGTCTACGCCTAGGGCCAAGGGGCTAGATCTGGTAGGCTTGGGGACATTCGTTCGCGCCTAGATCCAAAGTATGGTATTCCAGTCGGCTGGGGACATTTTGTCTATGCCCGGAATGACCGCCAACTATAAGCTAAATGAAAGGGAGATTGTTTAATACATTTTGTGCATTGCGTGGTATAAGTGCATGCGTGGAAGCTGTTTTAGCATGAAATGTTTTACTGTGAAACATGCACGTACATATGCCTCAAAATCCTTGCGCATACTTGGCCAAAAGAAATAGCGCTTAATCATGCATGTAGTAGGTATGATACTTCTATGTCTTGCATATGGAGGAGCATGGCACTCATCAATAACCTTTTGCCTCATGCTTATCTTCCATGAGGTACCCCTCTTTGATCACATAGGAGGCATGTGCGTGGCCAGCCACTAAAACAGTCCAAATATGGCCAAAATCAGGATTTGTATGGTACAATTCATGCATGGCAGATAAGTCCCCATGTGAGATAAGTGACATTGTAGCCACATATGGCTTTCTAGACCATAGTTGCATTCTGTACTCATACTCATCCGTTCGGTACTTTCAATACGTACCATACTAGTACCATGCTTTCCGTACCCGTACTTTAAAAAAAGTTTAAAGTGACTAGTCACTAATAACTATTTGTGACGCTCAAGCTCCTCAACATCAACTCAAGCTCCTCCTCAACATCAACTCAAGCTCCTCAAAAAAAGTGACTAGCATGCTGAGGAGAGCGACATCGTACATGATGAGCAGGAGAAATGTATAGACAACTTCACAGAGAGCTTGAGGGCATTGATAGATGAGTCACTCGAGCTCTCACGATCACTTCCCTCACTTTTTCAGCTCAGCAGAGTTGTCCTTCCACCTCTAAAGGCACCATGGTGCATCCGACGTCTTGGCAACTTTGACTGATATGCTTCAGGCATCAAGACTCGGAGGCAAAAGATCAGGATGACTCCTCAGGGTTCGCAGGCTTTCAAGGACCTCAAGGTTGCATTATTTGAGGCTTGTTGTTTAGCATTAGCCTCCTAGGATGACCCATTTGAGGTGATCTTACTGATGCGAGTAACATCGCTATTAGAGTGGTCTTGCAACATAATGGGCATCCAATAGCTTACATGTTCCATAGCTGATCCTTGCATCATGTGCTGGCCGCCTTGTTGTCTGTCTCTCTCTCTCTGCTGTGCTGTTCCACCCACAAATATGCTGTGTCAACAACTGATGCTCCATGCACCAGATGCTGGTGCCATACTAGGTGCTGGGGCAACCTGCTGTGCACCCCAGCAGCCGGCTGTATGATTCTGCGCCTGGTGCCTAACATGTGGCTGCACAAGCAGCTCATGTTCACCTAGGCACCTAGCCCCTATTGATGTGATGCGCAGGCTGAGATTAACCCACCACGTACCGTACATGGTCAAGGATTTGAAACGCTAATACACAGCCATCAAAGAGTCGACCAGAGGAAGAAGACTTTTCAGAAATTTCTGCACATCCTTCCTATACGCATGAGTCTCCAAATTCCCCCCCTCTTAGAATCCACATACATTTACCTGGCAGTAACCCTAGAAAGCATACATCTTGATGAGACAAGCTGTGGTGCCAAGAGAAATACCTAGGAATCCCGACGTGAGATAAACCATGAAAGACACGCAAACCTTTGCAAACTCCGTGTCTAGGTCGTTCTGAAACCAAGTGTAAAAGGCCTCCCAGGCTTGTCCAACCAAGATCTCCTCTAAACAGAGTCCAACACAAGATTAGAGAAAACCAAATAGAAAGGGTGCAAGCAAGCTCACCACCCAACCGTAGGATCAATACTTAGATCCACCCTCGAGCCAAGGGCTAGGGTCCCACTCCACAGATAGATGCCAGTCAGCATTGGCGTCCCATACCATAGGGCCCCTTGGCAAGACTATGTGTGATTTGCCATGTCCATGGTAGGAGTAGAAACTTTGAACCAGGCACAGACCTATCAAAAGTGCACCGCACAAGTGACACACAATAATAACACAAGGCATAACTTATAAAGTGATAACTGCCGCTATAAATAGCTAACTTGTTATAGATAGCCAGGAGCCTATTAATTCTGAACCTTAGCCCAATGTATCTGCCTGCTATCTCCTAATCCCAAGGCAGTGTAACCGGAGACTACCCAGGGAGCAGTACGACCTTTGACACACTTTTCGAGACCCTCGATTATAAAAACCCTAAAACAGGTGGTACAGCAGGTACAAACTCAAGTACAGGTGGTACACAGCAGGTACACCAAGGTTTGTAGATAGTACTGGTTGACCTGCAGTGGTGCTGCATGAAGATGTAGGAATGGAGTACAGGCTGTGCGGAGTCAATATGGGTGGCAATCTCCATAAACCAAAGCCTTTTTAATGAATTCAAACCTTGAGAATGAACCTTGTGCATGATTCAATCCAAGCCTGGGTAATGTAGTAAGGGAGAGCTGTGTGAGTGGGTTGCCATGGGGCTTTCTCAGGGTTGACTGGTTTTGGTGAGGTTATGTACTATGGATACAGAAGCTCGAGCTTTATTTGAGGGTTACTGGTTAGCTGATTGTTTTGAATGAACCCCAAGTTATCATCAAATAATGGTTAATAACGGGCTCTTCTTTGCAGTCGTGTCAAGCGAGCTGACGATGATGATGAAGGGGAGGCTGATAAGCGCAATCACAGTCAAAGGAAGTACCGTCCTAAGCCAAAAGAGTAAGTATTCAGAGTCATTTAACTAGAGCAATACATTGGATACCTAGTTTTTTTTAATGCTTAGAGCTAGACATAATATTTTTGTAGGTTTTCACATTTATGTGGTGTTCATAAGAATTTTTGTGAAGGCATTTGCTAAATGTACAGTTTATTTCCTGGTTGGTTTTTGCATTCTATGCAGGGAGGAAAAGAAAGAAGAGCCAGAACTGCCTAAATATCGCGACCGAGCAAAGGAACGCAGGGAAGATCAGAATCCGGATTACGACCACACGGCAACTGAATTGGGTTCTCTTCACGCGGTGGCTCCACCTGGCACAGTTGATTTGAGGTATTTGACCAGTCCCCTCAGGTTTGACCAGCGTTAACCAGGCTTTGGCTCATGTTAACCAGCCTTGACTCTTCATGGATTTTGAACGAATGTGTATTTTTTGGTGGATGCAGAACCACGGATGCTCACAGAATATCGATAGAAAACAGCAAATTTCTAGGAGGTGATGTTGAACACACCCATCTTGTGAAGGGACTCGATTACGCTTTGCTACACAAGGTTCGGAGTGAGATAGATAGACTGCCAGAGGAGGAGAATGATGCAGAAGAAGCAAAGCTCAGGCAAGTCATGCATCCTCATGAAAATTGTATTGTCATTATACAAGTAGCCCAAAGACTAACAAATTCAACTCTTTCCTGCATTTTTTGGTTATGGACTCAGATCTCGAAAGGAAGAGAATTCAATGGTATTCCGCACAGCTTCAGCCAAGGTAAGAGGTTATTGTTTCTAAATAAATTGTAAATTCATGGACCATCATGGTTGCTCAACGCCCAGCTATCATAGCTCTCTATAGGAGCACGCCCGACCACTGACATCAGACTGACACCATACCTGAACCCCTCACCGAATACCACCGTCATCCAGGTTCAAGGCCTGATCTGTATACCAACTACCAGGATATCTATATGATGCAGGAGAGACCATTAATGAGCCTAATCTTCTCTTATGTAGATGTTGCGTGAGAGCCCGTTGAACTTTAAGATCAGTTTACGCTAGCTCATTCATTGATAACTTACAGATACTCAATTAGTACCGAAGGTGGCTTCAGCCATGTCTGGCAGAGGCTTCAGCGGTGTCCGGCAGAATGTCACCTGAAGCTGATGTGGCAAAAATTCACGTGTGGAAAAAGTGTTCATTGGGTTTTGTCTTTACAGTCCAATTCCATGCTTGTGGAGGGCCCATCACTGGTGGAAACAATTTGAGCTGTCTCATCTAGTGTGGACAGCTTGGCCATGTGCCGACACACCAAAAGTTCCACTCATAACTGGCCCTGCAGGATTCAAACCTACACCAGGACCAACTTACACGAGCACCAACCGCGCTTTGACCCACTATGCCACTTCTTTTTTTATATATAAAATTTTGGCGACTACTAGAAGGGAGTAAAGTACTCCGTGAGGACCCCTCATATCCTCTACAGCGAGGGCAAGGTAACTATCGGGTGTCCAGCCGGGATCGAACCTGGTACCTCCAGGTTACAAGCCACTCCCATCAACCACTAGAACAAGCGCCCGATGTTACTATGCCCACCTCTTTGTTGTGAGTAGCCAAACACACAATAATTCTTCAGAGCTCTGGACAAGGGACACATTTTCTGGCGGCCTTGCATTCCAAGTGTCCTAATCAAACCACTAATCTTACCTTATCAGTATTGCAAGTTAATTTATGCCTTTGGGGACAACGTTCTGAAAAGATGGTTTGTACTTGCAGCTGATTTATCAGTGGATAGTGAAGCCTCAAAATCTCCACAAAACAAACGAGATGTTTCTGCCTGGAAGAACGGCATTTGTCTACGACTTGGTAAGTCGGTCATTTTTTTTTCTTTTCAAATGAATAATTTAAGGACCAGGGTTGCTTGTTGATCTGACCAGCTTCAAGCAAGCTTATGCCCTCAGAGGGGTACTATCCAAATTTTGGACTTAGCCTGCCTGGAGGGAATTACAGCTTGAATCATCTTTTCATGAGTAATCCTTTAAGGAAGTTTGTTTCACTTTACATGGTACACTTTGGGTTTAAGAAGGATTTGATGCACTCTGCAGGATGAGGAGTTTTCACATGACATCCCGACCACAGTACATCGTAGCAAAGCAGATTGTCCGGTACCACAGGTTTGCTACTACAAATGCTTATTTTATTGTCAGTTTCCATACATAAAGCCAGTTTTTGTGAAGCAGGTGGTAGTAAACAAAGTGTAACTTGCCTACTTTTGTTCTTCTGCCTTCTTCAAAACACCCCCCTTAGCATCTTAACAACCACAAAACATGAAATGGTGGCATACATGCAAGCTAGTTTCTGTGTTGTTACAGGAGATGGTGACTGTAGGGGTGGACGGGAGTGTACTAGAACGCATTGCTAAGATAATGACTTATCTTCGGCTGGGCTCCTCTGGAAAGGTGCAGGCTCTCCTTTTACACCTAGTCAGAGGGCTTTTCATGATATGTTGAGGCCTTTTCCAGAATCAGGATGAGGTAACAGTTTAAAAACTGCGTGGTGTCTGACTAAGTAGATCTCTTGCAGATTCTGAAAAAAAAGAAGAAGGATCCGACTCGAGATAATCAAGGTATTTTTGGTAAATATTTTGTAGTAATCTGTGTTTTTCTGGTAATTGAGTTTTTGATGATGGGCCAAGTGGTGACTCTCTCTTCTTTATCTCACTATAGCACGCATGCACGTAACACGCACCCCTTCTCATTTTGTGTCGTTTTCTAGTAATTGAGTCTTGGAGATGGGCCAAGACTACCTCTTGTTTACCTCACTATAGGCACTCATGCACGTGCATGCACGCAACACACACCCCTTCTCATTTTTCTCTGATTAATGCTATCTTAAAAGCAGTGAAGGGATCATCCACCCTTCCGCACGAGGATGGTGGTCATGAAAGGAAGCATGACATGGATGTAATGAACGGGTCATCTAAACAGCCAGATCATGGCAGTTTACCGCCACCACCATTGGTTAGGAAAGTGCCAGCTCCTCGCATCGTTGACAATGACATATTTCAAGGTTTGGGAGTCGATTATGTACCCACTGTTAATAATGATCAAAGCCCCCTTTCAGAGGATATGGAAGAGTCACCTAGAGAGGTGCAGCGGCCTACCTATTTTGCCGAGCCGGATTATGGACCAGTGCCACCACCTGACACAAATCAAGAATGGTCACAGCAGGTACATGCAAGGTCTATTTCAACTGTTTCTGACTTACCATAGTCAATGCTCATCACGGCTAACCAAATGGGGTGTTTTACAGGCTGGCTATGATGCTATGCAGGGCCCGTTATTACCGTCTTCTTATCAGGGAGAATGGCAAGAGTATCCTGCAGCACCTCCTGAGACATACGCGGGCCCATGGCTTCCCGATCAGTTACCTTACCCCGAGCAGTATTTGCAGAGTCAGGTTCCTGACTTCACGTCGCAAGCAACACCTTTACCAACGAAGGATCCCCGGTTTATGACTCAAGAGGAGAAGGATCGTGGGTTTGGTTCCGTTTTCAAGCGGGATGATCAGCGTTTGCAGCAACGCAGGGAAATGGATGCCCGTGAGAAGGATCCCAACTTCATTTCTGCAAGCTACTCGGAGTGCTATCCGGGCTACCAGGAGTACAATCGGGAGATCGTAGACAGTGATGAAGATGAAGACTTGACCAAGATGGATATGGGTGGAAGGGTAAGAAGTTTGCACCATTTTGCTTTTTGCTCATTGCTTAATGCTGGCTTAGCTTTGCATCCTTGTTATATTTATGCAGGCAAAAGGTCGGCTGCATAGATGGGATTTTGAGACAGAAGAAGATTGGGCAAAATACAATGAACAGAAGGAAGCCATGCCCAAGGCTGCTTTCCAGTTTGGGGTTAAGATGCAGGATGGGCGGAAGACCCGCAAACAGAACAAGGATCAGAAGCTGAACAATGAGCTCCATAAAATCAATAAGATCATAGACAGGAAGAAGAAGGAGAAGCCGGGTGTATATGATGAAGCTGGTCACTTTGATGAGGAGATTCATACCGTCAAAAGGCTGCGGGTCTGAGTATTCATACCAGTCAACCATAGACTATTTGTTATTTATGTTGAGAGGAAGTTTCAAATACCTCAAAAACATGGACCAAGAAGGTGAAGAGGATCACTATGATAAAATTGTCAAAGAAAGTGTAGCTATGAAGTTACAGAGAATCCATGTGGGTCCAGTTGTTATCCATATTAAGAGAACTTCAAATACCTCAAAAACATGCCCAAGAAGGTAAAGAGGATGTTGGTAATGTAATTGTCAAAGAAAATGTAGCTGTGATGTTAATTAAGTGTATTGATCAGGACATCTTTGTCCATGAAGGGCTAAGATGTCCAAACAAGTGTGGAAGTTATTGTTTGGTAGTGGCTTGGTTCTTTACAAGGACTGCATATAGGATTTTATATCCATGCGTTTGGTCAGGCGCGTTGTTCAATGCATCACTAGAAGTTTACTATAACCAAGTCAAGAGAAGACTTATCTTGAAGGTGGCATCATCATTCTTATTGGTATATATATGATTCAATCTTGCTATACTATACATGCTTGCGTGCCTCAATGAGTCTCTTTGACATATGGCTCTGGAGAGCTCACACTTATTTGTGGGTGATGATGGTACCACCTGGTATACCTATCCATCAGGGGTCCAAGGTAGCTACCCTTTTGTTTAGTCTCTTCCCCTTAGACATGGTAGTGGAATGTGAGGGAGTGATTACATGAAACCCTTTGTTTCAAGGTTTGGGATTTCTTTCCCTATGGGGTTGGGCTGCATAGTTTCCAATGGCACTCGTCCTCCACCACCATCCTGGCCTTAAGGTTGCAAGCTTGTTGTTTTGCGGTCTAAGGATATGTTATGTGGATCCCTTTGTGATGAGCTAGTCTTGGACGTTGACTCCTTACCCCTCTCCCAATGTCCATATTCCCGCGCACCTCCCAGGGCAAAACCACTGGCATCAGTTACTACCTCAATCCACAAAGTGATCTTCTTCCATATAATTGTTTTCTTGATTCTTGGCCTTTGCTTTGTCGTTATCTTCTTCGTTATACCTTTGGTGTAAACTTCATGATTGTTGCCACTCATGCTTCGCTTGTGCACACCTATGCTTGCATACTTTTACATAAATCATACACTTATTTTTCACACATACAACCATTAGTGTGCTCATTTGGTTGTAGCGTTTTTACATAAATTGTACACTTATTTTTCACACATACAACCATTAGCATGCTCTTGTGGCCGCTTTTTACAATCATGTTCAACACAAGTTGGTGGAATTGGGTGATGCCCAAGTTGATGATGATACAGAAGCACGTAATGTGTATGATGAGATTTTATGCATTCATAACTTATCATAATGAACCATAAAAAATAAGTATCTTTTCAAAGGTGCATATATGAATGCATGCACATGAGGCCCATAAATGCAAAGCCTTTTTTCCTCCATAAGAACAACCGCTTAGAGAGGATACGATTTTCTTTAAACCTTAGTATTTTTTTATTTTTTTTTAAAATTGGCGGCTTACGGGTCTACTGTGGAGGCTGGTTGCTTACTTATATTATCAACTTCGTCACCTACTGGGGAGAGGGGGTGTGGGGGGGTGAACAATTTGTTTTACTTTGAAGATACAGCGTTACTATCGTGCTGTCGTTGGCAATTGTTTTTGGCTTAATCCTCTCCAAATTAATTGGTGGCCACTCTTGCTTCAAACAAGAGTAGAACCCTCAATCCCTCAAGCCAAAGGAAAGCTTACAACTCCATGTAAGCTAAAATTTTCTCACTTTTTAATTTTAAATCTATGGTTTTCTTGATTTTCTTGTTTTATAATTGATTGAAGTAAATTCTAATGCTATGTCTTGATGAAAAGGCCATCCCCTTCTCTTCTTTACAATTCAGTCTTTCTTTATCCTAGAATGATTAACAAAAAGATTAATTAAATTTTTCTTATTGTTTACTCTCTTGGAAATTAAAAATTGTGTAGATTAGAGTCCTATACATCTAATTGGGGTTAATTTAAGTTGAAAATAGAATGATAAAATGAGAAATGGTCAGCCATACAAAGGAGATTGTGGTAAAATTTTTTAGAATTTTGTAGAAAAGAAAGTTTATTTTTATGTTATTCCAAAAGAGTAATTCCCACCGTTTGTGCATTCTAAAAGAAATAGTCTAATTTACTCCATGTACATATTCACTTATGAATATGCATGGCACTGATATTAATTATTAAAATTAATTTATCCATGCATATTCACCTATGAATATGCATGGATATCACTGATATTAATTATTAAAATTAATTTCTATGCATAGAAAGATGCATAATGGAAATTTTTTATTATATATGTATTATTTTCATTGAATTTAATTTTTATGCATAGAAAGATGCATAATGGAATTTTTTTTATTATAAAAGTGTTATTTTCATTTAATTTAATTTCTATGCATAGAAAGATGCATAATGAAAATTTTTTTATTATAAAAGTGTTATTTTCATTGAATTTAAATTATATGCATAGAAAGATGCATAATGAAATTTTTTTTATTATAAAAGTGTTATTTTCGTTGAATTTAAATTCTATGCATAGAAAGATGCATAATGAAAAAAAAAATTATTATATAAGTGTTATTTTTATTAAATTTGAATTTTATGCATAGAAAGACGCATAAAGGAAGTTTTCATTACAAAAGTGTTATTCCTATTAAATTTGATTTTATGCATAAATAGATGCATAAAAAAATTCTTTTTATTTTAAAAGTGTTATTCCCATTGAAGTTGATTTTCTTGCATAAATAGATGCATAAAGAATTTTTATATCAAAATTAGATTTCTCTTTAATTCTATGTTTAATTTCTATGAGTATTTGATAAATGAATAAGTAAATACTCTAAGGGAGAAATTTCTATCGTTTTATATTCACATGGATTGTAAACAGGAAATTCAAAAAATCTATCGAGATCGAAATATTCAGATAAATGATTAACTTATTCCTCATCGAAATTCATAATTAATCTAGAAATCAGTTAAGTGAATATTCAATGAATAAAATTCAATAAATTAGTAATTGAATTATCAATCCTTTTTTAGAAAGATAGTTCATGAAAAATCTTATCAGACTCGAACCTTGAATCAGACTATGACCAAGATCAAAATCCTTCGTCAGTTTCGAGGAAAGTAGATGTGACCAGTTTAGAAAAATACACTCAAAACTACCGCCAAATCTGAAAACTAAGTTTGAGACCGTTCGAATTGATCTGTGGATTAAAGTTATAGAATTCGAGGAATTCTGTTATGGAATTCAGAATTACGATCATAAAGTTTTGGGGATAGTGATTTAATATATACTCATTGTATTCAAAAGAAAATCAAACTGAAAACTTGCATAGAAACCCTGTTTTGTGAAAGGATTGTCTTACGCCAGAATGTTGGTGGAGGGAGCATTTGGTATGTGTTTTTCTAAGGCGGCGGGGAGTGTTCAAAGGACAGCTCACGCGTGGCAAAGCCTGCCCAGGTCTTGACCAGCCTCGGTACGGTTAAAATGGTGCGCTTTCGGTACGATGGAGGAGAGCCGATGAAGCGGTCCTTAAGTGAAGTGCCAGGACACCTAAGGAGGATCCTGGAGGGTTCTGACCAAGTGATGCACGCGCTCGCGGCGCCTAGGATACCCATACGTATGTTGTGGAAGATTATATGATGAACGAATGATTATTGTAATCTGTTACTTGCTGACCAACTGGTCTCAAACGGAGAGTCTAGAGTGATTCTATTTTTTGAGAAACAAGGGACTGGATGGAATTTTTGAGTTATGACATCTATAAACCATAATTGTTTGTCAATGGATTGTTTTATAAGTTAAAGTTTTAAAGAGGAGTGTGTGCATATATGTATTCGAAAGCAAAAGTTGAGAAAGGCATTCAATTATGGGTGGGTGAGTAATTGTCTGGTTTTATCGATTCCAATGGTTGGGTGGTGGCTAACCCATGGGCCGGATGAAATTGAATAATAGGAATACGCTTAGAACTCAAGTAGTTAAATAAAAACCTGAAGACTTCTAAAATGATTAGATCAATGGCTGTGGCTGATTTCGGTTAGGAAAAAAGCGTTGATTTCTTCAAGTTAAGTCTGTAATAGTTTTCCTTCTATCTAGTTTAATCAGGTGAAGGATAGTTTAGCCTCTTGACCCCGTTAGAAAATTCGTTAAGAAAATCAAAAAGATGGAATCGTCCCCGTTTTTCGGGCAAGGAAAATTTTTCCGGTTTCGGTTTCGGAATGACCACCAAATTAGTCTCGTATCCGGACGTTCGAGGGCCTGGCCCCGAGTGGGAAACCCTGCCCCGCGCAAGATGAAGCTACTTCCGTTTTGTTGCTACTAGCAAATCGGAAATCTGGTGTACGGAGGTGCCAGAGAGGTCACACAGCTGGTATCAGAGCGCTGTTGTAAACTTAAGAAACAACAGCAAAAATTCCCTAAAATTTTAAAGTAAGTCTGGGAAATAATGTTTTCACTTGCTAAGATTATGTTTGAAATGAATTCATAAATTGAAAATTGAGAAATTGAACTGAATTTTTAGATGGATACCCCAAATCTATCTAGCATTCCTGGACTCTCCCAAAGTCAGGATATGATCGCTTTTGCCTTCGAAAATCTCATCAACTCCGCTACAACCCAAGAAAGCAGAGTGAGGCTCGCTCGTCACTTTGAGGATCTATACTTTCTTGATCCAGTAGAGCGACGTTAGCATATGTGGTTCTCTGGAGGAGGAGGGCGAAGTATTAACGTCAATACCAATCAACGTCAGAGACTCAGACAGAATATCTCACTAGCCATGATCTTGATAAGGCTAGGAGTTATTCATTATGTCCAACTCTATAATCATTCACCCCGAAATTTTAGAATTTCTTGCCAAATTTTTAGACTTCTGAGCCGCTTTATTCCTAGGAGCAGAATTACAGCACCTTTATTAGTGATGAATCGTGTATATCATAGCATGTCTCCATTGCACTATCGCCTTTTTATGCGTACGCAATTGAGGTAGTGACTTTTGGAGCCGAGACGCTCTATGTATATATCAAAAACTTTTGATAATAAATGATGTTTTCCAAAAGATTCCAAATTGTTTTCGTGGTTGTGAATATTGGTTAACAAAATTATCAGAGTGAATCTTGTTTTCAAAAATTATGATGGAATATTTATTTGTTTAAGAAATAAATCTCAAAAATTAAATAGTCATAAATCTGATGACAAAGTTAAGTTGACAAAAAATCTCGTTTTGTCAGAATCATGAGACGCACTGCCTGAGTTAGGCAGCTGGATCCTCTTACCGATGATGAAGAGTTAGATACAGATGTTCGTAAAGCTCCCAACCTGGTCCATTCAAGGGTAAAGGGGAACAGTTAGGAGAAACAGTGGAAAAATGGATCAAGGCAATGGAAGAATATTTTGATGTAACTGGTTATAATGAGAGGAGCAAGATGGCTCTCGCCAGATTGAAAATTATGGAAACGGCTAGGGTCACATGGAGGAACCATTGCGAGACAAACCGTCTCGACCAAAATACCCAGACCTGGTCAGATCTTAAGGCTTACCTCAAGAAGAGGTTCTGTCCTCCGGGCTTCCTGGAAACCAAAATGAATAAGTTCTTGGAATTGAAGCAGGATAGCTGGACAATTGAAGAATACCATCAGGCATTTTCCCTTCTCCTCAAATATTCTCCACTTTTGGATGAAGAGTAGCTGATGGCCAGATTCATTCGAGGGTTGAACGAGCCATTGGATACTGTAGTGAAAAATGCCAAACTAGTCTCAATGGAAGAAGCTGTCAGAATGGCAAAGGACTTTGCCAAAGCATTTATTGTTAAGGTGCCGCCAAAGCCTGCACCCTCAAGCTTTAAAAGGTTCCAAACCCCGGGAAGTGCTTTAAACTTTCCACCCCCAAAGAGGCAGCAAGGCCCTAATCAGAATCAAGATGCTGGGAGATTCAGAAGTGAAGGAAGACCCTTCCCTCAGAACACTTTCTCAGGAGCCCCACCTTTTTCAAGGATTCAGAGGGATGAGCTTAGAAGTGAGAACAGGTGTTTTGGGTGTCAGGGTTTCGGTCACCAGGTTAAAGACTGCCCGACTCCTGCCATGTCAAGAGGACAGGGAAGTCAAGGACCCAGAGTGTAGAGACCAGCCCCTTTGTATCAGTCAAATCAGCCGTCTCGCCAAAATCAGGGCAATCCCAGGAGGACTCCAGCTCCAACCATCTGCCTTTGTTCACAGTAATCTCAAAACTCCCTCCCAGAACTGGGGTAACCAAAGAGAAAGACTTTCGCCCCAATAATGTGCAGTAGCCAGAGCAGTTACGATAGCAAAAGTAGTGGAAGCGGAAAGAGGTCAGATTTATACCGCATTTGAGAACCAAGGGCCAAATCGTCAATTCTCTGTCATCCATACTCTAGTTGAGGATAAGGGTAAGCCATTTAAACTTTTGATTGATTCAGGTAGTACTCATTCATTTATTTTCCCAGGATGCTTGTGTAAGCTAGTCTTAGAACAGAAGTCAGCGAAACCTATGCAAGTTGAATTGGCTAGTGGGAAGATTCTTTTCACTCACCATGAGACAGATCGTATTCACTTTAATCTAGATGGGAATGTAACTGACTGCCAGTTCAGAGCCTTACCTTTGGGATTTTTTGACGGAATCCTTGGAATGGATTGGCTCCACAAAAATCAAGCTGACATTCACTATCACAATGGAACCATTTCCTTCCGTGACCTTCACGGGAACAAAGTTCAAGGAACTGGAATTTTCGGATCCCCAGATCTGCAATTAGTAAAAGCTTCTAAGTTACTGAAAGGACTTAGAAAGAAGCAGCTTATTTATGTTGTCAAAATGAAGCTGGTAGACACAAAGTTAAAAGCTAAAGAACCAGAATGGTTAAGTGAGTATGATGATTTATTCCTAGCAGAGCTAACTGAGATGCCTTTGATTTGGGAAGTAGATCATGTGATAGAATTGACCCCCGGAGCTCAGCCAAACTAGCCCAACGCACGTACAAAATGCCAGTCCTTGAAGCCATTGAACTCAAGGAACAGCTTAGGCAGCTGTTAGAACAAGGGTTTGTAAGACCCAGTGTTTCACCTTGGGGAGCGCCAGTTCTCTTTCAGAAAAAGAAGGATGGAACGTTAAGACTCTGTGTGGACAGTTAAGAATAAGTATCCTATCCCCAGAATTGATGAGCTTCTGGACAGGCTAGATAGATCTCAAATCAGGGTATTACCAGATCAAGATTAATGATCAAGATATCCGGAAGACAGCCATCAATACTTGCTATGGGCACTATGAATTTACAGTCATGCCGTTTGGATTGACAAATGCCCCAGCTACATTCAATCGCCTAATGCAGGACATTCTCAGAGAATACTTGGATGATTTTGTTCTTGTTTTCTTTGATGATATTTTGATTTACTCAAAGAATGCAACTGACCATGAAGCTCACATCCGAAAAGTTCTTGAGATTCTAAGGAAGCACCAACTCTTTGCAAATGCACTTTCTCTGTCGACCATGTTGAATACTTGGGCTTTTTGGTATCCAAAGATGGAATTTCTCTAGATTCTGCAAAAGTCCAAGTAGTCATAGATTGGCCTGAACCAAAGACAGTGAAAGAAGTCAGAGGATTCTTGGGATTAGCTGGTTGGTATAGAATTTTTATACCTAAGTATGCTCTCAGAGCTTCCCCCTCCCCTGACTAACCTTCTTAAAAATAATATCCCGTTTCAATGGTCTGGTAGCTCTCCTCTAAAAACATTGTATATCCTACCCCTTGGCACCGATGATGTAGCCAAGGTAGAAGAAATAGCCCCTACTCTTAAAAGAGACCTCTAGACCTCAAAGATAGGTCAAGTCTCTATCAAGGGGGGAGACCTTTCTCTTAGAGATGACCTCTAGGCCTCAAAGATAGGTCAAGTCACCATCAAGGGAGGGTGTTGAGATTTGAGGTGCCATGAGAGCTAGAGAGAATGTGACAAGAGTTGAGAATTATCCCACATGCAAGAGAAAATCCAACATGTATGTTATGGGCTACCACACCTCCCAAGAGATAACTCTACCCATTCACAATCGGAAGAAGCAATAGAAAACAACTATCATTGGGTCCTTACTAGTGCTTTGAGCTCACGTCCCTTGACTCGCTTTTGAAAGCTCCACTCCTCAAATCTCCACCTCCATGTTGTCACCATGGAGTCTCTCTCACCACCACAATGCAAGGCAATCTACCTCTCACTCTCCCACACACAAGCATAAAAGAGGAACATGCACTAGAGCACTCTCTCTGTGTCTCTCTCACAAGACAAAGCAAGAGCTCTCATAACACAAAGGGGGATTGTGTTCTTTCATTATGAGAATTTTTTTTATACATCTGGTCCTTATTCACACTTGGGTGCCCAAAACTTACTAACTAAGGCCTTGGGTGGCCAGTATCTCAAAATATACAACTTTTATAGTGCCTTTACATAACACTTATTAATGTCCCCAATTGGAGGAGCATCTTTGTTAATCCAAAATGTAATTAACACACCCCCTACCTGATGTAGGCTTTGTTCTCAAAACCTTTTACCTAGGTCGAAAGACCTGGTCGCCGAACTTGTGTCTGTAGAAGTTTCAGCGAGATTGAAGCTTTTTAAGGGTTCTTCAGAGTGCTAAGTGGAACGTCCAAATATTGAGAGATGTAATCGTGGTGTTGTGTGTATGTGGGAAAGCACCCTAAAGGTGCAAGATATTGTGGCAAGATAAGAATGCCACATGTAATATTGAATGGTGTGTGAGTGTTGACCAAAAGAAGTGGAAAAGGGAGTGCCACATGGATGATGATGTGTAAAGTGGGATAAGGCTAGAAGGCCTATATCATTGTATGGTTCACTTGAGATATGCAATAGAATAGAGATCAAGTGTTGAGTGTGCAATCTCACTCTCTCTCTCATGGAGTTTTTAGTGTGGTATAACCCACCTTAATTATGTTGCTTAATCTATGTCTTTCACCATGATCAATCCCATTTTAGGATTGTTTAACATGGTATCAGAGCCTGGGTGGGCTCTTGGTCATGGTGAATATTTATGTATAGATTTCTTGGTTATGAGTTCTTTGATTAAGCATTATTTTCAGTTAGTATGAAAAAAAAAATGCACTCATATTATCATTTGGGTTTGCATTTGTGAGGATTTGAGAGAGATTTGGAGCTGCCATTCTCAAGTTTGAGAGGAGATTTGCAATAAGGAGGTTGCATAGAAGTTGCCCAAGAGTTGTAAATGGGATTTTTGCAACATGGGAAACCTGCTCATCATCGTAGAAGCTGAAAATGGAGATTTTAGCAAGTATGAAGGCTATGGAGTGTTTAGGAAGCTGCCAAGGAGACAAAGGTGTCTCAAGAAGGTTGGTTTTGTGAAGTTTTGCCTCAAAGTTTTGGTTTTGAGCATGCAAAAATGCTCAATGTTGAAGGGTTGCTGGTTGTTGGGATATGTGGATCCCATGGCTCTTGCATTTGGGCAAAGAGCATATTTTTAGGTGCATGTTTTGCTTGGCTGAAGCAAGCAAGGTTTGCGACTCAAGATGGAGTCCATGTATGTGCATCAAGAGGAGGATGCACATGTGTTCACACAGAAAATGAGTGAGAATGGTGGAAGTAGTGCAAACTTTCACATGTGAATGCACCTATGGTTTCTCATAGGGAAAAACTCAAAGAAAGAACCCTTGAAGGGGCGTGCAAGATATCATGTATTGTGAAGCTTTGTTTAGGGGCTCATGTAGCTATATTGATGGCTAAGTAAAACCCCCAAAGAAAAATTCATGCAAGAAAACAAAGAAGAGGCAACATTGTTTGAGGTAAGGAAGGATTGCAGATGAAGCATCTTCAAGAAGCTAACACCAAACAGCTTGCAAGAGGCGAAAGTCACTACATTGAAGTGAAGAGAAGAAAGCTCCAATGGTGGCTAGATAAAGAGAGTAAGAAGGCACTCATAAGAGTCTTTGTGACTTGTGCTTGGAGGAGAGGTAGCACAAAAGCTTGAGGAGAAGAAAGCCGCAAAAGAGGTGGCTGATGTGAAAGGCGCAGGTCCCACGCTCAGACAGTAGTAGCATCGTTTTTGCAACCCAACGGTGCACATGGCCGTGCAAGAAGGAGAATCATGGCTACATTCACATGGGAACATATTGCAGGCACAAGAGCAAGCGAGCTGTAGCCAGTCAGTAGCGCAATTCAGAGGAGGCAGCCAGGCAGCAGTAGCGCAGCAGTAGGAGAGCTGAAGCAGGTTGACTAACGCCCAAGACAAGGCGGGGCTGCTGTGGCAACCTCCGCCGATGACAGTAGCTAGAGAAGATTAAGGAGCATAGAAGAGAGGAGGCAGGCAAACGTCTTCAGCAATAACACAGTATGTGTGAGGAC
This sequence comes from Cibotium barometz, assembly GCF_041138505.1. Classification (NCBI taxonomy): domain Eukaryota; kingdom Viridiplantae; phylum Streptophyta; class Polypodiopsida; order Cyatheales; family Cibotiaceae; genus Cibotium; species Cibotium barometz. Next base: position 13,536,242 of record NC_141108.1, on the reverse strand, counting down.
AAGCAAGATAGACACTCTGTAGCCGAGTTATCGACCCACGCATATGGAAGCTTCAAGAAGTCGTGGGGTAATACAAGCTGCAGCCAGCTGCAGCCAGTGTGCTTGTCGCTTATAGATGCCAGTGAGACGAGATTTGTCTGGTGTGGTGTGCAGTAAATGTCGCATAGAGAATAGTGCGAAAACCTGTTCTGCTTGCAAATGCCACCATTCAATGTCTCCTTGATTTTTTTTTTTAATAAACCCAAACCTCTATTTAGTTAAAAGTTCATTCACACACACACAATGTTAAGAGATCATTCACATGCATTTGATATAAATGTGTATGATGAATTACATCTATGGTTAGTGGAGGCATACTTGGACATACGAAGGTGGTCATAAAGAAGTGTATGCATCATCAAAGCCAAGGTAAGTTTGAGACATGATTATGAAATACAATGCCCATGATGATGAGGCATATGACGGTCATGGGAGTTAGTTTTTGGTGGTTATTGCATTGTATTTTCTCTACCCATGAATGAGAAGGGTAACCATACCCAAGCGGCTTGAAGCTCAAAACGAGGAATTTTTTTGTAATCACCCATGGTATGAGGGTCGCCCTGCCCGAGCTCACCTAGAATCTCAAAATGGTTATTCTGATGTGTGCATGAGCGATGCACGTGTGAGGTGCATGCGCATGGTTGGTTCCCACCCGAACTTCTATGTTCAAATCGGACTCAGTGGTTCCGCTGTGAGCGATCGGGACTTGGTGTCTAAGATGGTAGACACGCACACATGTTTGTTTGATGGACACTCCAATGTATCATTGAGGGAGAGTGTTGAGAGGTAGCGATTGCGGTTGTGCAATGCTACATTGATGGGTGATGGGTGAGTTGTGGAACACCTCGATTAAGAGGGGCTGTTGAGAGATGTAATCGTGGTGTTGTGCGGTATGTGGGAAAGCACCCTAAAGGTGCAAGATATTGTGGCAAGATAAGAATGCCACATGTAATATTAAATGGTGTGTGAGTGTTGACCAAAAGAAGTGGAAAAGGGAGGGCCACATGGATGATGATGTGTAAAGTGGGATAAGGCTAGAAGGCCTATATCATTGTATGGTTCACTTGAGATATGCAATAGAATAGAGATCAAGTTGTTGAGTGTGCAATCTCTCTCTCTCTCTCTCTCATGGAGTTTTTAGTGTGGTATAACCTATTAAGAGACTAAGGTTATGTAAAAGGGGAGCAGAAGGGTGTGTGTGTGAATGGACTTATGGTCCACTAGCTCACCTATTTAAAGGTGGAGCTAGAAGGCATTTTATGAGTATGAAGCTTAGTTGTATTTTGAGCAACTTAATAAGCAAGACCTTTTCTTGTATTTTGTGAGTCTCTCTCCTCCACATATTTGATCTAGCATGAGCACCACGAAATTCTAACATGGTATCTAGAGCTTGGCAAGATTAGGTCATTTTTATGGTGTAGAATAGGTCAATTTTATTCCCCTTTTTTTTGTGGAGCTGAACCTCCTGCCAGTGGAGGAGCTCTAGCATCTTGTGGAGGCAAGAACTCGGCGAGTTTCCATCTGGGAAAGTATAGAGGAGGTCCGGGCGCTCAGGAACGTACAACAAAATTTTGGGTTTCTCTTCTCCTGGCCGCGTCACTGCATTTTGAGCAAGCCGATGCACAAAATCAGCAGCGCTGGGTTTCGTACATCTATTTGCCTTGTGTGGGTAATCTTTAGCCACACAAGCTTAGGGCTTTTGAAGCCCTAAGCCTCAAGGTCCTACAGCCCAGGTCTCAGTCCTAATGGCGGCTTGAATCGAGCGCTGGAGTCAAAATACCAATCGGCTGTCTGGTTTTTAGCCATGGAAGCTTGTATAAAAGCTTTATAAAAGTGTTTTAAACACTAATTATCTTTCATGCTTATCATTAAAGGAGTACTAATTTGTTAAGTGCTCTTGTGAGGGTCTTTTTCCATATCCTTGAAGTGGTGGGCATACACCATGGGGTACTCATAAGCCTCATTGCCATCAAGCTTCATCAACATCTTCAAGTACACAAAGCTTCTCAAAGTGTGCTTATAAGCACACTATTAGTGCTTATAAGCACTAATAGTGTTGAGACTAACACTAATAAGGCTACTAATCCAGCAAAGGGGAGCCATTCCAAAGTGTTTCTAAACACTAAGAGTGTTCTTAAACACTAATGGTGGTGAATCTAATCACCAATGCAAGTGTCATTAGACGCTAGAAATGTGCTCTTAAGCACTAATAGTGTTGCTAAACACTAATGGTGATCTTAATTTACCAAACAAAGTGTTCTTTGACACTAATGAAGCTAATCTCCATCAGAATTAGTGGTTGGGAACAAACCCTAAGTGCTAAACCATAAACTTCACCATCTTAATCTCCTTTTTTATGCAACATCCTTAACTTGATTAAGGGTTGTTGTACTCTCATAAGCCTTTCTCTTTCTACTTAAGCCAAAACATCACAAATTTCTGGTTTTTTCTTCTTCATAAATCAGCCCATTACTCTCTAGTAATCTCCTTCAATACCCAATGTCAAAGGACAACACCCAAATTAAGAAGTTCTCAGGAGAGGGCTTCCACACTTGGCAAAGTACAAGATGATGTCCAAAGGTTTTTGGCCATTCATCTCCGGCACTAAGGTTATTGATCGAACTAAGGCTGAAGATATTGAAGATGATGAGAGGGCACAAGCCATCATCATGCTTCATCTTGATAAGGCTCTCATTCACCATGTGGACCAGCTTCCGACTGCAAAGGAGAAATGGGATAAGCTTGACAAGCTCTATGGAGCTCGTGGTAAGAATTCCAAGATCTCACTTAAAATTGAATTTTTCAGCTTGGGACTCAAAGAGGGAGACGACATTGGAGCTTTCATCTCTCACTTGAAGGGCCTTATGGCTCAACTTGCATCAGTGAATGCGAGAATGGATGAAGATGATGCAGTGGCTGTTTTGCTAAAAGCAGTCAAGAAGCTGTACCCCACCTTAGTCACCACCCTGAAGAACATACCTAATCCCACCCTTGAAGGAGTCATTCAATCTTGTCTTGATGAAGAAAAGAGCCCAAAGGGAGGAGCTGAATCTTCAAATGCACCAACTTCATCGAATATCGAACAAGCTTTGTCACATCAAGTGATCAAAGTAAGGTGTGTCCATTGCAAAAAGGTGGGTTATTTGGCAAATAATTGTTGGATCAAATATCCCAACAAAATGAAATGTAACAAGTGTAAACAAACGGGACATATCACTTCCAAATGTCCTAACAAAGAGTCAGAAGAGATAACTTTGTATCAGCTAACTCCACTGAGAAATTGTTTTAAATCTCAATGTAACCACACCTATATTCCTAACCTTGTACGCCTAATGTTATAAAGGCATCCTATGTCCAATACCACCTATTCCAATTTTTTCATAGTTGGTATTGAGGGGGGGTTTTAAGAGACTAAGGTTATGTAAAAGGGGAGGAGAAGGGTGTGTGTGTGAATGGACTTATTGTCCACTAGCTCACCTATCTAAAGGTGGAGCTAGAAGGCATTTTATGAGCATGAAGCTTAGTTGTACTTTGAGCAAATTAATAAGCAAGATCTTTTCTTGTATTTTGTGAGTCTCTCTCCTCCACATATTTGATCTAGCATGAGCACCACGAAATTCTAACATAACCCACCTTAATTATGTTGCTTAATCTATTTCTTTCACCATGATCAATCCCATTTTTGGATTGTTAACACCAAAACCCCGGTGTCTACCATGTCTTTGAACGTGACATGCATGTAACCCAAAAGACACCTGAGGTGATGATGATAAAGCATCATGCCTCTTTCCAATTGGGCCTTTGATGTCGAAGCAATTTTGCTCTGCCTTAAATCCATCATACCTTTCTTTTGGTTGATCTATAAGAACTATGATAAACTTCATGAATCTTACGACAACTACTATATCTGGATCTAAAATTCTATGCCATGCTCGTATCCATGTGAGCAATTACTATCATTGACTTGTGATATCCTGGAATATGGATGGCGAGAAGTGAGGGAAGTTGTAACCAGACATGAGAGTCTCATTGCTTTGCTTTGTGGAATTGGAGTGGAGTGAGTTGTCTTGGCCAGCTTGGTGTGATGAGCCACATTCTTCCACAAGGTCCCCTCTCCTCCCATTGGTAGTAGCTCTTCTAATCTGGCGTTGGGGCTCAGAGAGGGTATGGTACATAGGGCTGCCTTCATGATTCCATGTTAGAGTCTGCATCCGACATGATTCTTCTGGTAGGTTCAAATGGTGAGATTTGCATGAGCACCTTGAACATGAGTTTAGGCTTCAGTAGGGGGTAGCTTGCTTGGATGAAGCCCTCGTACTCTGCCGTTTGACAAAGATGCAAGGGAATTTACATTAGTAAAATCATAGCCTCCAAATTCTTATGGATGGTTTTATAGAGTTTTATAATTCCAAATGGATGACATAATGTGGATTCAGCGATATTAAGATGTTGATGGGTATTATAAACTTCAATCCAGCCATGGGTACGTGAAACAACTTCGTAGTTGGCGCGGTGTTAACGGTATGTCATTTGGGAGAAACAGGTCGAGTTTATCAATATTGTCATCTAGGATGTCTCATTGCTACACCAACTACAAAGGTTTAGCACTATGGATGTAAGGGGAAATAGAGTTTTATAATGCCAAATGGATGACATAATGTGGATTCAGCGATATTAAGATGATGGGTATTATAAACTTCAATCCAGCCATGGGTACGTGAAACAACTTCGTAGTTGGCACGGTGTTAACGGTATGTCATTTGGGAGAAACAGGTCGAGTTTATCAACATTGTCATCTAGGATGTCTCATTGCTACAGCACCCGACACCAACTACAAAGGTTTAGCACTATGGATGTAAGGGGAAGAAGAAAACATCAGCAGCTAGGTCAGTAAGGATTATATCCCCTCGAAGTATTCCCATTACCATGGTTGGGACTACATCCCTTTCCATGTTCTGTGATGAATTAGAGTTAGGTCCCCTAAACTGAGGTCTTCGGTTAGGTTAATTTTGTATTGAAGAAGAGAGGGGGTTAATGTAGATAAAAGCAATGTTAGAGTCTGAGGAGGGGCACGAGGAGTTTACTGGCAACAAACCTAGGCGCGTTCGATGAGTTGGTGTAATTCATCATCAGGTTGGTCAATCCTTTGAGAGCATTGCTGGAGGGCAAGGTGTCATTCCAGTTCATGAATCTTGGAATCTTTGTTTGTAAGGAGTCTAGAGATGGCTACCGCACACACCTCTTGAGCAGTGGCTCGTCATATCTTCGTGTAGCTTCCACTTGTGCTATCCTGGAAGTGGTGGCTTGGCTGCTGGTTAGTTGCTGGTGTACATTTTCCATTACCTGTTGATAGCTTACTAGCATTTGATATATCTCCTTTGTCTTTGCATTAATCACCTCATTGATGACTTTTTGCTTTTTAGCATGTGCCTTGTTTAATTGTTCACGTTCTATCTTTGGAGGCTTAACACCTTTTGTTTGAAGATAGTAATTGTTTCTTTCAACTCATTGATGTGTCCTATGAACCCCTCTTCCTTGGCTTGAAAGGTAGCGTATGCATCTCTTAATTGTTGTGTGTGTTGTAACTTCTTTTCTCTGTTGGTCGCCACTTCTTGCTGAAGTTGTTCTTTAGCTTAATTGTTGTGTGTGTTGTAACTTCTTTTCTCTGTTGGTCGCCACTTCTTGCTGAAGTTGTTCTTTAGCTTGTTCTAATTTGGCCTTGAGCTCCTCATTCTCTTTGGTGGTGTGGACTTTCGTCTTGTTGATCAACCGGTTATTACCCTCCAAGGTTTGGAGCCTTGCTAAACCCTTCAGGATTACCACTCTGTGTGTGGCATCCGTTCGCTACAGCTAATTGCTCCTTAAGCGCCTTCACCTAGTCAGTGGTATCGTGGACTTATTTCTAGAGTTCAGCATTCTTGTCATGCAGCAAGTAAGCAAATGACATCGCCATACCCATTTCGCTTGTGGGACCAAATATTTGCACTTGTGGAGGCTGAGTCGTCTATTTCTTGAAATTGTAGCTGCATCATCTTGTCGTGTCCTTCCATGGTCTCTTCTAGGAAATGATCGACATCTAGATTGTGTAAGAAGGACTCTTCACTTATAGTCTCTTTGGTGTTTAATCTCCTACGCTTGATGGGGCTTAGATAATCTTAGGCTCTTTTTTGCTTTAGCTTCTTGATTTGCTTGAGTTACCTCTGGGTGTGCTGTAGTTGAGTTACTGTAGTTGCTTCTTCATTCTTTTCGCCCACATCAGTTTGTGGTAATGGTTGTTTTACTTGAGCTTGTATGGCACCAATCTCCGCTGAGGTGGGCAGATGTGAGATTACTGAATCACAAAGTGGGGAGAGGTTTTTTTAGACCAAATGGGCGGTTGGAAGGCGGTGTGTGTAGTTTTGACTTTGGAGCGGCACTTGTTGTCAAGCTTATATTTTCCCTTTCTTTTTCTTCCTGTTGCTCCAAAACCTGTTGAAAGGACGCGATGTCTTGTGTAGTTTTGACTTTGGAGCGGCACTTGTTGTCAAGCTTATATTTTCCCTTTCTTTTTCTTCCTGTTGCTCCAAAACCTGTTGAAAGGACGCGATGTCTTGGGCTACCTCTTCTTCTAGACGCTGTGTCTCTTATTCTACTTGTTGGAGGCTACCCTACATCTATCTATTTTTCTTTGACTTCTCACCACCCTTCAGCTCTTGTACTAGCTCCTTAGTCTCCTTCAGGACCGCTTGTCCCTACAGCTCTTCTGGATTGAGGGAAGATGGCTCCATGGTTCCTTCAGCCCTGAGGTACCTCTGCCTCCTGAGTTCCTTTAGGGAATGGGGAGATTTGCTGCATGGTTGAGTATTTTGGCTAGGAGGTAAGGATTACACACCTTTGATTGGTGCGACTTTAGGTAATTCTCCATTTCTATGTGTATATACCAAGCCCAATCCTCCTGTTTCTCCTCATGTACTTTTGCTATATGCAATTGAGAGGGATCATGTTATATCTGTTCACTAGCTTTACTTGCATGAGCATTGACATTGCTCTGCAAGCTCTCTCATACGTTTCATCCCTTATATTTTCATACTCTACCCCATTCAAGTTATAGGAAATCTTCTTCAACATGTCCTCCATGGGCATCTAATCAATTGTATGGACATGTGTTGGTATGGGGGGGCAATTGTAGAGCTTCCTGTATCATTTCCTTTGTGATGAGGACTTGCTTAGTCAATCCATCAAACTTTGTGATTGTACCTCACTTGGTATTTCTATCATAAGACTTCATAAATTCTACACATAAGGTTGGGTTTATGGTGTGGGGGAGGACCTCTGTCATTCTGCCAAGTCCCACCTTGTCTAGCTTGTACTTGACATCGGTATCTTCCAAGATCTTTAGACACTTCGGGCTGTGATACTAGAACATGATCTTCCCTTGAGTTGTCTGGACGTCAGAGTGGATCATCGTCTCTTGTAGTTCTTGTGTATACGGACCAAAGTAAGTGAGCTTGGTGCTGTGTGGTGCTCTTTTCCTCTCTTTTCCTCTTTTCTATTGGTGACCCTATGGCACTGGCCTACGGTTACGATCGGGTTTCCCTCAACCTTTGGGTCGGAAGTAGCAGACAAGGCTATCTGTAACATTTGAAAGAACACCAGTCATTGTGACTGGTAGAAGCTCATGGCCCCCTTTGTGTGTGTCTGTGTGTGTGGGTGTGTTAGTTATTTTCATGCATGTGTATGATGGGAAGAGTTTTAGTGTGGTGAACAATGAATCAAGAAAGGATGTGTGTGAGTTAGTGTTGTCGTGAATTAGTTTTATTCCATGAAGTGTTAACTTGTGAAGTCGCAGTGCGTGAGCTGCTAGTTCATGAAGTGGAAGGGTGTAAGTATTAAAACGTGAACTAGCAGTCCGTGAAGTGTTAAAACGTGAAAGCTTAACCCGTGAAGGGTTAAAGCGTGAAGTGTTATTATGTGAAGTCGCAGTGCGTGAGCTGCTAGTTCATGAAGTGGAAGGGTGTAAGTATTAAAACGTGAACTAGCAGTCCGTGAAGTGTTAAAACGTGAAAGCTTAACCCGTGAAGGGTTAAGCTTTCACGTGAAGGGTTAAAGCGTGAAGTGTTATTATGTGAGATGTTAACCCATGAGGAAGGGTTAACTCATGAAAGGTTAACCCGTGAAAGGTTAAATTGTCAAGTGTTAGTACCACGTGAGATGTTAACCTGTGAAGGGTTAACTCGTAAAGGTTAAAGCATGATAGCTTAACCTGTGAGGGTTTGAAACGTGAAGTGTTAGTACGTGAGATGTTAACACGTGAAGGGTTAACTTGTGAAAGGTTAACCCATGAACTGGTAGTCCGTTAGTTTGTGAAATAGCAGATTGTGATGTCACGATTAACAGTGTGGAATGAGTGTTAGCGGTTTGCGCTTGGTGTGAGCAAACAAACTTTAGTGATCGGTGCATTATTATCCAAACTGAGATTTTATTTTGGACTTTGTGAAATAGCAAACTGCTATTTCACGGATTAATTTCCTAATGCCTTTGTGGGGGGATTTGGTGGGAGATGTCACCTAAAAATGCGGTGGAGTGATGATGGAATTAGAAAGATGAAAAGGAACAGATGCAATCGATTAAGGTATGCAAAAACGCAGAGATGTGCTCAATGTTTTACAAAAGAGCTTCAACAATGGTTTTATGCTTAACGATTTTGAAACAAGCAAAAGTGTGCGTTGAGCTCCTATGGGAGAATCGATGGTCACAATCAAGCAAAAGAGGATGAACACCGACGAGACGAACTCCCTTCAGAAGACGATGTGATGATCACAAGACGATGCCAAGATGGAGCTATCAAAGTAGGACGATGAAAAATGCACAAAAAGGGAAAAAAAGAAGTATTTATGATCTAGCCGTCGGTGTTGATGGCTGTCTTAATTGGCTAATGCCACATGTCTACCTACGATTTGTGGAGGCTTTTTTGACCGTTTCATGCCGTGAATTGGCATGATTTGGTTCCCGACATGAACTAGCTTGAAGTGTTTCACATCGTGAAATAGTCCTGAGCATTTCACGACGTGAACTAGCAAGGACCAGTTCACGAACATGAAATAGCATGTTCCCTTATGCATGCAAATATTGATACCCTACAGATTCCTATATGCTCAAACACTCCAAGGCCACATGTTATGCATTCAGAGGAGTAGAAGTGTACAGTTGAAACAAATGAACATGTTTCACAGCATGAAAAGCATACCCCTTTACCTTGTACCCAGTTGCTTGGAGTTGGGTACCCCTTGTCATCCTCCTTCCTTTTATTTCCACCAAGGAAACCAATGTTGTACTTTGGATCATGTGGGTATGTGTTTGCAATCGCTTAAGTTCTAAGTGAGAACTTCTAATTTTTCCTTGGATCTAGTGGAGGAGTACATCCACCGAATCTTGGTGAACCTATTTTGTTTCCTGTGCATGTGAGTGCACATCTTGTTTACTTTGGTCCACAACTTGGTTCAGCTTTTTCTCCTTGGTGGATGACATTGGCGGTGTTGCACTCCCTTGTTTACTTGATTGAATTGGTTTCTTTCTCTAGAGTAACTTTGGTACTTCCTTAGCACTTGATTTATGTTTCGCTTGTGTTCTTCTAGAGGTACATGCAAAATTGGGTCTTGGATTGGTTTTTGGTACCCATACTGTTTCATTTCCTTGATAGTAGCCTTGTGCTACTAGTAAGTCTTTTCAGACCTGCTCCTATTGAATTATGAGTTGTGTGCAGGCTTGCTTGGAATACAACTTCCTATCCTTGGTTGGATTTCCTTGTCTCTTGCATGTAGCATGTTGTTTTGGCCTTGATACCCACGAGATTTTCCTATATCATAGTATCATTGGCCTTGAAGCTGGGTTTTTGGATACCTTTGTTGCTTTTTCTTTGGTTCTCTTGAAGAGGGATGATTTTTTGATGTGGATGCATGTTCTGTTAAGACCTCTTCTTTTCTTGGCATTGGAGACTCCATGTCGCATGCCATTTCCTGTTTTCCTTTATTCAATGGACTTCATAATGGGACGGTGATGGTTTCGTTGCCATTATTGAGTTGTACTTCCCATTTTGCCCATTGGATGTGATAGTTGTTGACGCAAGTCTAGGATTGTCCAAGAAGCATCTACTCTTCCATGGTTCTCCTGCAAGCATAACAAATACCTTCCCGACTAAGAGATTATTTTTGATTGAGATGTTTATATTCAAAAATCCTATTGTTTGTGTAATAGATGGATACACATTGTGAACCTATGAATTAGTTTCCTCTAGGGGGGATTTGTTTAAGGCTGAAAAGATGCAGGGGAGAAGAGAGCTTGAGCTCTTGCAAGCACACACACACTCACACAAACCCTAGAAGAGAACACACAAGGTGAGAGGCTGAAAATTCTTCTTCTTCTTCACACAACAAAAGAGGTCTACAAAGAAGATAAAGTGACTAACACCACATAATAGAGTATATACAAGCAGTCCATAATGTGAACATGCTAAGAGGAGTGGGTAGATGTGGACTAGTCAGTGTAGTCCAGTTGTAGAATCTATAGCAAAGATATGTCGGTGCCAGCTACCAAACCCGCCAGTGATATAAATGTCTAATGGTCATGCAGGCGCCTCATGAGTGTCAGCTCATGTTGAGCTTATAACATCTCAACACTCACCCTCAAGCTCAACACTCCCCCTCAAGCTCAACACTCCCCTCAAGCTCAACTCCAGCTCATGAACTCCAAGCATATCTCGAAATCTGTGAAGCTTCTAAGCTCCCAAGGCCTTCGTGAAGATGTCAGCAACCTGATCGTGTGTGTGCTGACATAGGCCAAGTTGATGTCACCTGCCAAGACTCTCTCTTTGATGAAGTGGTAATGCACCTCAATGTGTTTCGTCCACGCATGAAAAACTAGGTTCCTGGCGAATTGTGTACTGCTAAGATTGTCACAATATATGACAATCTTTCTCTCCATGCAACCCCAAATCAGCAAGTAGCTTGCGTAACCAAGCTACCTCACATGTTGCCATCGCAGCTCCTCTATAGTCTGCCTCTATACTCGACAAGGCAACTATGGGCTACTTCTGGCTGCTCCATGTCACAGCACCACTCCCCAATGAAAACATAAATCCAGTGGTAGATCTCCTGTTTCAGATGCTACCCACCCAATCTACGTCTGTGTATCCATATAGCTCAATTGGTACACTTGCTGCATAAAACAATACATAATCAACAGTGGCCCTCAAATACCGAAGTGTGCATCGCACATTGTCAAGATGTGGTTTGTGTGGAACCTGCATAAACTGGCTCTCTAAGATTGTAGCTTAAATCTGGCCCACTGTCGTGACATAGATTAAACTCCCCACAATCTTCCTGTACATAGTGGGATCCTCCAACACATAACGTGCATCCGCCCTAAGCTTACCATTTTGATCTAATGGCGCCGAGATTGGCTTACAAACAATCAGCCATCCCATACATGTCTAATGCATACTATCTCTGTGTGATAGAGCCAAATACCCTTAGGTGTGCAAATGACCAAAAAGTAGCGCAGATCTCCCAAATCTTTCATCTCAAACTTCCTTTTGAGAAGACTTTTCACATGCTCAATATCTTCCAAGTTGTCACCCCCCACCAATAATAAGATCGTCTACATAAATTGTGATGATCACAATACCCTTATCACTCTTGCACACGTGTAAAGAGTGATCTGCATCTGCCATATGAAAACCAATAGTGATCTGCATCTGCCATATGAAAACCAATAGTGAGAAGATACTCAGCAATACCCTTATCACTCTTGCACACGTGTAAAGAGTGATCTGCATCTGCCATATGAAAACCAATAAAGAGAAGATACTCAGCAATCTTGTCATGCCATGCTCGTGGAGCTTGCTTCAGCCCATACAAGGCCTTACGAAGATTACACACATACTCTGGGTGACCTGTATCCTCAAAATGTGGTGGTTGATCCATATACACCTCTTCTTGCAAGTCACCATGTAAGACGCATGTTTGACATCCATCTGATGTAAAAACCAGCCTTTAGCTGTAGCCACCGCGCAATCACAACTCTCACAGTTGCCATCTTTGCAACTGGGGTAAATGTCTCGTCATAATCAATCCCATGTGTCTGCGCACATCCTTTGGCTACCAATCTAGCCTTGTACCTACTTATGCCACCATCACTGTTATGTTTCACCTTATACACCCACTTACAACCAATAGCTTTCTTGCCTTCAGGCCATGGCACCAAATCCCAAGTCTCATTTCCATACAATGCATCCATCTCCTCATCCATAGCTTTCTCCCAACACACATTTCCAATAGCCTCATCAAAACATGTGGGTTCTACAACCTACATAACTTTTGCCATACATGCATAGTGATGTGCCACATAACCATCATAAGTCAACCTCTGCACAAGATTTTTGACTTTTTTAGATCTTTGTAACTTTGCTTTCATGGCTTCCATAGCCTTCTTCACACCAGGTGTCTCTGAGCCACTAGAATCTCCATCAACAAGAGAATGCCCTACAGAAATGTCACGCATGCCAAGGGGCTCAACCACTTTCTCTTTGCCTTTATGTGATGTACCGACTACATTTTTAGGACTAGTATTATGGCACAGCCTACAACTCCATGGTCTATCAATAGAGCCACTGGATGAGGACTCTCTTGGTCCACTCAATGACTGTGATTGCTAACTTGCATTCTGTGTGCAACCACATTTCCACTTACATCAACCCCAACAACATCATTTTTCAGCAGCATACTAGCTCCTCATCTCATCAAATACAATATCCCAGGGGTCAAGATTTTTTTGAAATTTTAAATTAAGGTTCCTATGGACCAATAAGATTCATCCAAATGTAGGGAGGAGATAAATAGAGAAATAAAAGGAAAATCTCTCAAAAATGAGTAAATACTCACATAATATGAAGAGTTGACTAAGGACAAGGTTAATAGGTAAAAAAGAGAGATATTTAGATGAAATGATGCATTTTTGACACCTCAGTATGGGGGAATTCCCCTCATGAAGGAGGCACCTATTTCACGTGTGGGAGAGTTTTAAACTCCCAAATAATGAGATATCTTTATCTCTCCTCTCTCCTGTTTCAACTAGATCCAAAAAGTGGACTAAACTGATCAAAAAATGGTCAAAAATTGACCAAACTGATCTGGAAAATTCTAGAATCAGTTGGCTCAGTTAGAAGCTCACTTTTTCCTATAAATAGAAGCCAAAGGAAAGCTCTCAAATTCTTTCATAAGTTGGAGATTCTTCTCTTTTCTATTCATTTTATGGTTTTTTTATGATTTTTGTCTTCTCTAAATTGAATATGATGTTATGCCTCATTGAAAAAAGGCATTCTTCTCTCTTCTTTAGTAGATTCAACCATTCTTTATCCTAAATGAATGATTAATGGATAAAATCAAGTTTTTCATAATGTTTCTCTTTGATAAAGTAGAAAATGTTTATATTAGAATGATTTAACTACTCTTGGTGAACTCCTAATTAATTTTAGAGAGTTAAAAATTAAAAAATGGTCAGCCATACAAAGGAGGTTATGGTGAATTTTTTCTAAAATTATGAAAAATAAGTTTCACTTTTTTATTCAAAAAGAGTAATTCCCATCGTATAGGTATTCTTAAAGTGTTACTTTTCATCCTAAGTATAGAAAAATGCATACTAAAAAATATTTTATTAAAAAAATCATTACTTTCTTTATAATTAAATTATATGCATAGAAAGGAGCATATTAAAATTTTTATTTTGATTATATAAGTGTTATGTTCATCATAAATGATTTTTATGCATAAATGGATGCATAAAAGAAATTCTTTTACATTAAAAGAGTAATTTTCATCATAAATGATATATATTTTTATATTAAAAGTGTGATTTTTATCATAAATGATTTTTATGCATAAAGTGATGCATAAAAGAAATTATTTTATATTAAAAGAATGATTTTCATCATAAATGATTTGTATACATAAACATATGCATAAAAGATATTTTTTAATATTAAAAGTGTGATTTTCATCATAAATGATTTTTATGCATAAAAGAAATTCTTTTATATTAAAAGAGTGATTTTTATCATAAATGATTTGTATGCATAAACATATGCATAAAAGATATGTTTATATTAAAAGTGTGATTTTTATCATAAATGATTTTTATGCATAAATGGATGCATAAAATAAAATTTTTTATATTAAAAGAGTGATTTTCATCATAAATGATTTGTATGCATAAAAGATATTTTTTTATTAAAAGTGTGATTTTCATCATAAATGATGTTTATGCATAAAAGGATGCATAAAAGAAATATTTTTATATTAAAAGAGTGATTTTCATCATAAATGATTTGTATGCATAAACATATGCATAAAAGATATATTTTTTATATTAAAAGTGTGATTTTCATCATAAATGATTTTTATGCATAAAGTGATGCATAAAAGAAATTCTTTTATATTAAAAGAATGATTTTCATCATAAATGATTTGTATGCATAAACATATGCATAAAAGATATTTTTTATATTAAAAGTGTGATTTTCATCATAAATGATTTTTATGCATAAATGGATGCATGAAAGAAATTCTTTTATATTGAAAGAGTGATTTTCATCATAAATGATTTGTATGCATAAACATATGCATAAAAGATATTTTTTATATTAAAAGTGTGATTTTTATCATAAATGATTTTTATGCATAAATGGATGCATAAAAGAAATTCTTTTATATCAAAAGAGTGATTTTCATCATAAATGATTTGTATGCATAAACATATGCATAAAAGATATTTTTTATATTAAAAGTGTGATTTTCATCATAAATGATTTTTATGCATAAATGGATACATAAAAGAAATTCTTTTATATTAAAAGAGTGATTTTCATCATAAATGATTTGTATGCATAAACATATGCATAAAAGATATTTTTTTATATTATAAGTGTGATTTTTATCATAAATGATTTTTATGCATAAATGGATGCATAAAAGAAATTCTTTTATATTAAAAGAGTGATTTTCATCATAAATGATTTTTATGATGATAAAAGTGTGACTTTCATCAGAATTAGATTTTATGCATAAATAGATGCATATAGAATTTTTATATTTAAATAAGGGTTCTCTTAATCCTCTATTTAATTTTTGTAAAAATTGAAAAAACGAATAAGTCGATAATCTGTGAGAAGAAATACTACCATTTCATATTCACTAAGATGGTAATGAGAAAATTCAATTAAACTATCAAAGTCGGAGATCGAAATAAATGATTATTTTATTCCTCATAGGAAATCCATGTTTTAGAAATCTGTAAGAAAATATTCGATGGACAAAATTTAGAAAGAAAAAAAGAGAAATTGAAATATTACCTTTCGAGAAAGATAGTTTAGGAAGAACCTTTCCAGACCCAAACTCTGATTCAGACTATTGACCAAGACCTAATTCCTTCGTCAGTTTCAATCAATGACGATGTGCCCAATTCAGGAAAAATGCACTCAAATCCCCCACCGAATCTGAAACTAAGTTAAGACTTTTGATTTTGATCTAAGGATGAAGTTAACATTAATAGAATTCAAGGAATTTTGTTTGGAATTCAGACCTGGATCTAGAAGTATTGGGATACGGATTTAAGATTTATTCATGGTATTCAAACAAAATCAAAGCTGTAAACTTGCATAGAAACTCTGTTTTCTTAAAGGCTTGTCTTATGCCAGAAGGCTGGAGGGAGCATTTGGCATATATGTTTATCTAAGGGAAGCTCGGTTGCAACAGCTGGCAGGGAGTGTTCAAGGGACAGCTCACGCGGCAAAAACCTGCCTAGGTCCTGGGTATGGTGAAAAATGGTATGCTTCTGGTACGATGGACGAGGGCCGACGAAGCGGTCCCTAAGTAAAGTACCAGGACACCTAAGGAGGATCCTGGAGGGTTCTGACCAGGCGATGCACGGGCTCGCAGTGCTTAGGACACCCATGCGTATGTCGTGGAAGATATATATATGTATGTTGACGAAATGATTATTGTAATCTATTACTGGATCTCGTTGCTGACCAGCTGGTCCCAACGGAGAGTCCAGAGTGGTACTATTTTTGTGAAACAAGGGATTGAATGGAAATTTTGAATTATGAAATATGTGACCATATCTGTTTTTTCAATGAATTATTTTTATATTAAAGTTTTAAAGAGGAGTGTGTGCGTATCTATTTTCTAAAGCTAAAGTTAAGAAAGGCATTTCAATTATGGGTGGGTGAGTACTTGTTTGGTTCTACTGATTCCAGTGGTAGGGTGGTGGCTAACCCATGGGCCGGATGGGGTTAGGCTAGAATCAGTGGAGTTTTAATAATCAAACTGAAAAATCTTAGGAATACGCTAGGATTCGAGTAGTTAGTTAATTCCCTGAGATAAATTTCTCAATTGAGTGGATCAACGGCTGTGCCTGATCTTGATTAGGAAAAAAGCGTTGAATGGCTCAGATGATCAAATTATATCGGTGATAGTTTCCTTCTATCTGGTTTATACAGGTGAAGGATAGTTTAGATTTGATCTCGTTAGAAAAATTTGTTAAGAAAATTCAAAAAGGTGGAATCGTCCCCGCTTTCTCGGCATGGAAAATTTTCTTGGTTTCGGTTTTTGGAGGGACCACCAGCCTAGTCTCGTGCCCGGACATTCGTGGGCGAGGCCCTGAGTGAGAAACCCTCCCCCGCGCGGAGGGATCTCACAGTTGGTATCAGAGCAAAAATTGCCTAAATTTTTAATAGAAATCTGGGAAAGAAATGTTTTTCACTTGTTAATAATGCCAAAAAATCCAAGCCTTAAATTAAATGATCACTGCTAAAACTTTGGAGATAGATCATATGCTTAAACAGGAACTGTATCATGTCAATTAGTAGTTAAAGTGCAACCAATTATTGGCAGCACAACAAAGCAACTAAAGAAGATTAAAGATGTTCAAGCTTTGGAGGCATCAGCAAGAAGGGCACACGAAACAGTAACACGAAGATATGAAGAATTAGATGCAGCCTGAATGGTTCGTGTGAAGCAGCCATATCTGATCTACTGACAGCAAAGGAATCAAGAATCTAGGACTTAGAGTGCTAACTAGCCATATAAGAGAAAGAAGCAAAACACAGGAGCCTATGGACGAATTGCGACTACTTATTGGAACAAGCCTCAGAAATAGGCTCGTTTCCAGTGACTCCTCGAGCCCCTCCTCAAACTTTAACTCTGTTTTTGTCTACACTAACCTTCTCACTTCTCCAATATGAAATTAACTTATCTAATGACCTTAGTCTAGGGGATTTAACGTTAATTAACTTATCTAATGACCTTAGTCTAGGGGATTTAACGTTAATTAAACAAAATATAGACAAAGATGCAAAACCAACTATGATCATGGGGATTTTTCGGGGGGATTTAGTACTAACAGATCCAAGTGATATATTCTTCTACCCCTTGCATCCAATTGTGTTAAACCTATGTAGTTGGTGAGACGGGTGTTGCAGCAATCCGACATCTTGGATAACAGTGTCGACAAACTTGACTTGTTTATACTAGATGATGTTCCTAATACACCGGCCAACTATGAGGTTGTAGCATGAAGCTACCATTGGATCATTCGTCATGGGTGGATAGAAGTCTATAATACACACCAGCACTTAAATCTAACCGAATCCACCCTTTATCACCCATATGGCATTCTAAAGATCTATCACTATATATATAAACACTTAGAAGCCATGATGACTACTGTGGTATATAAATTTGATAAAATGCATATTGAATATCTTGACATAACTTCAGAAGATATCATGGAACTCCAAGAGTTTATGAAAATAAACAAGCCCTCCCACCCACCCCCTAGTTCTGAAGAAACCCAGAAGAAACACAAGGTTCTTCAACTCCATATAGGGTCAGTGTTTTCTTCTATAGGGTCAGTAAATTACTAAACCCTTATCCGAGTATTAGTCCTACTAACAAATATGAGGCTGACTACATGTTCTCATCACGTGTTCCTTCTAACTCCATATACCTATCCAATGTTTTCTTCTATAGTCAGTAAATTACTAAACCCTTATCCAAGTGTTAGTCCTACTAACAAATTTGAGGCTGGTTGCATGTTCTCTCATTTTCCTTCCATACCTATAGATTTTCCCACTAACACTCTTGCCCCCAAGGAGTTGCCCTAGCACCCCACCCATCTCCACCAAGAGGTATGTCACATTCAACTAAGAGATGACCTTCAACTGTTTACTGACAGCAATATTCTAGAGTCCTTGTCATGTGCAGAATATGAAGAGCTTATCAGGGTAGGCAACCCATTACTAAAACCAAAGTTAATGTTCAAGGTGTTGATGCAAATCACACCTTTTGAAACAAATAGGAGAATCATATCATATGCCTATTCAACAGTCTCATCTACACGGCAACCATATGTACCATATCCTCTCCTAGCACCAATTCCTGAATTAGAAGAATTATTACCAGTGGTTGGCAAGAGAAGGAAACTTATGGGGGGGCTAATGTAGCAAAACATATAAAGCTAGCCAACCCGCACTTATAGTAGCGGACCTGCTCAATATCAGAATTGTTACATTTATGATCAGCTACTCTTTTCGTCGCGCAGGTGGCAGAAAGAAAATCCTATAAATACAAGAGGTGGTTATATAGCCATTATCACATATGATACCAATCCTTGAATTGAAGATTTCAGTACACAACCCGAGTGGCGTAAAGAGTACTTAATCATTCTAGAGTACATCCAATAGTACTAGTGTTCACCACCAAAACAAAGGGTTGATCCGATGTACATGTAATTAAGTAGAGGTTTACCCCACTGCAGTTCCATGATGCAAAGCAACGGGATTCACATGTGTGCTACAATTTTCCACAATTTTTTCCAGCAACATTTTCAGATGTAGCACAACAACGACAACAAATGCTGACATGGATATGAGCGTGGCACCGTATTCTAGATCTAGCTATCATGGTGGCAACTGTCAGGTTTTTGAAGTTGATCTTGGTTCTTCTCGATCAACCAAAGGAGAGGTATGATGATGGCTTTAGTGCAAAAAGCAATTCCTTTTCAACATGAACATGGGGCTAAATGAAAGAGGCTTTAGTGCAAAATGGGACTTTCCCAAATTCTTCAATATGGTAATAAAATCAACCAAGTGTTGATTGAGGAGCCCTTGGTTGGATGAGGGAGAAATCATGCAAGAGGTAGAAGTCAATACGACTACTACAAGGAGCCCACGGAGATCACACTAGAGTATTATGTCTTACAGAACAGCAATCCACTACCAGTGTTTCAAACCATGGTACAATGAAAAGGAAAAGACATAAACTCAACTATGAGAAGGGGACCCATACAGTGTTTTCATTGTAATGGACCTCATTGAGTAGTGGAGTGTCCTTTAAAGAATGTGGTTAATGGTGGCCAAACCCAGCCAATCACAGCACAGACCAACGTCATGTGCCTACACTTTCATGTGTTAAGTGTGGTGTTGATCATTTGATCAAAGAGTGCCCATATCGTGCCAGTGGTTCTACTTCTACTTCTAACCATGCCACTATCAGGACTATAAGTGTGCAGCCTACAAATATCATGCCACTAAATGTCCTAACATGCACACAAGTAAAACAAGTGGACAAAGGGTAAAACCCAGGAGGTGTTACAACCTCTAAGACTAGAAGAAGGAGAAGAGTGACAAAGGTGGGCAAGGGTGATACCATGGTCATAATTCAGGATGGATCTAAAGAAGATACCATTGACACCAGATCCACCCAATCAAAGGAAGAAGGCGACCAAGTGCCAAAACAGGATGGGAATGCCCAAGAAATTGCAAAGAAGAGACCAGTAACTCCTAAGGGGATTGGAGAATATCCAAATGCTGAAGAAGAAATAAGGAAGATTGAATAAGCTAAGGCCTTGGTTGAGGAGTGTCAACGCAATCACAAAGTCAAATTGAGGGCTAGGGATACAGTGTATCCAAGAAATGAGGTGTTAAAGGAAAGGAGATTGGACGTGCCTACTCAAATTTAACCGGGCTAGGGATACAGTGTATCCAAGAAATGAGGTGTTAAAGGAAACGAGATTGGACGTGCCTACTCGAATTTTAGAAGATTCTGAGGAAGGGACTCACACTGACCTCATGGCAAGAATGTTTGAGGAAGCACATCAAGATTTGTCAATCCATTCATTCCCTAGGGTTGAATACACAACAAACACGTGGAAGGAGCCCTTAGTTTGCCAAAGAACCTAGAGACATAGCAATATTGTCCACAATAGTTAAAATGCCACTGGGACCATTGTGGGCAGATGTCAAGGACTGGGTAGAGGGAAGATTGAACCCAACATCCACTACAGAGGAGATCCAATCACCTCTGGCAGAGAAAAAGCTAGTGCATGAGAAAGAAGGAACACCCAGATTCGTCAAAATACCTATCAACCAATTGGGCTGGTATTATGAGAGTGATGATACGAATGCCACAATTCCAATCCACCATAACGGGTACCAAGCACTGGCTATCCTAGATGGAGGTGCCTGTGTGAGAATTATTACCAAATGAAAAAACTAGGGAAAACCAAAATTGGAAAGAGCATATCTAATCGTCAAGATGGAAGATGGAACATCCTCAAGACCAATGGGGTTGTTGAAAAACATTAGGCTTAAGGTCTTTTTGTTTCGCTACCATCATACGTTTATTGTAATGGACTTTCTATGCCAGCTGGATTCATATGACATTATCTTGGGCGGACCCTTCACGAGGGAAGCCAAATTAGTGCATGATTGGGCATTAGATCAAGTGTACCCTTCACGAGGGAAGCCAAATTAGTGCATGATTGGGCATTAGATCAAGTGTACCCTTCACGAGGGAAGCCAAATTAGTGCATGATTGGGCATTAGATCAAGTGTATGTTCGAAAGGATTCACAGTTTCTAAAAATCGACCTACATACGTGGAAGGTATACCCCATGGAAGGAAAATTATTTTGAAATGATCTCAAAAAGGTTAATGCAGTCCACCAGAAAGACCAATACCCACTGTCTGTGGCCACGATCACATATCGAGCTTGTGATGGATGCGCAACTGGACTAATGGGTCCAACAAAGTCAATACCCCACTTCTCAAAAGGTTGTCTTACAATCACGGGTGGTGAGCAGTATCCTATCTCTTTGTTGTGGAATAGCAAACCTTTGACACTTCTCACATTGTTTTACAAACTCCATGGCATCCCCGAATAATGTGGGCCACCATAGTCTTGCTTGAAGCACTTTGCGAGTTGTAACTTTCCCCGCAAAGTGTCCTCCATTCCTGAGTGTGCCTCTTCTAGTAATGTGACAAATTTGTCTTCTCGCACACATCTTCTTAGGATATTGTCCTTACCTAGCTTGTACAATTATCCAAAAATAAATTGGTAAGGCGTGGCTAACTTAATAAGCCGACGCATTTTGTCTTTATTCAAAGGTCATTCTTGCGGAAAACCATAAGCTAGATAGTCTGATATCTCCTTACTCACCATGTCCAATTTGAACAAACAAGCATCATGGAGATCATCATCAATACCAGTTTGCAGGCTCCCTATTAGGAATTCTAGATATGTGATTGGCCAATACATGTTGTGTTCCTTTTCTTACTATGACCGTGAAGTTTTCTTCCCATAGTGCAAGACTTATTCACCGAGTGTAATAGAGTCAGATGGTCCACAAAGAAAAAAAAATTGTTGGCCAATAGGTAATGTCGATATTTCTTGATAGCATAAACCATGGCCAACCCTTCCCATTCTGTGGTAGTGTAATTTATCTCTGCATCATTTAATTGATGACTAGCAAAGCAAATTGGGTAATCCAATTTGAACTCAATAAGATGTGCCAATACACATCTTATTGCAAAGTTTGATGCATCGATGTGCACATGGAATATAAGATTCTAGTTGGGTGGTCTCTTGCACTGGCTAGTGTTTTCTTCAACTTATCATATGCTTCTTGGCATTCCTCAGTCCATTCAAAGACAATGAGTAGTCTATATAATGGTCTGGCAATTTTAGCATAGAATATTATGAAGCGATGATAATACCCAACGTGGCCCATAAACCTCTATACACCTTTGTAATTGGTGGGTGGGGCTAATTCCAAGATCAGTTTTACCTTACTTTCATCCGTGTAAATATCATTCTTAGAGACGATGTGTCCTAAGATCACACCATGTTTGACCCAGAATTGGTATTTTAAAGGGTTTAAGGATATACGATACAGTCAGCATCATTTAAACACCTTCCTCAAACAAGCCAAATGGTCTGACCATCGTGAGCGTGCACAAAAATCATCAATGAGTAGCTCCAACCACTTCTGCAACAAGTAGTCTTTGAAGGCTGTGCCATTGGAAAGTTGCTCGGGCCAAAAGGCATAACCTTATAAGCATATGTTCCCCACATTGCATTGAAGGTTGTTTTGTGCTAGTCTTCTGGTGCTATGGGCACCTGATTATAGCCTGAAAATCTGTCCAAGAAGTACGCCTCTTCACCAGCCACCTGTTCCAACAATAAGTGTTCATTATATGGCAGTGGGTAATGGTCCTTCCTAGTGGCTGTATTGACCTTTTTGAGATCAACACAGACAATCAGTTTTCCATTCTTCTTTGGCACTATCACGATTGGTGAGAGACAATTGGTGTGCTCGATCTCATAGATGAAATCTGCAGCAATTTTCTCCTTTACAATTGCTACATATTTTGGATTCATCTGGTACAATTTTTGCTGCTTGGTTGGTCTTGATCCTTCCATGATTGGGATCGTGTGTTGTACCACTTAAAGTGGTACACCCTTCATCTCTATGTATTTCCAAGCAAAGCAATCCTTGAATTCTTTGAGGAGAGCGATGAGTTCCTTTTTTTCAGATGGAGTCAAATCCTTAGCGATATAGACAGGTTTGTTTTCCTCCCCTGGATCGGCAATATTAATTTCCTTAACCTCAGCTAGACCATCATATGATGTGGACAGACCATCTTCCTTTATTCGTTTACCCATCAATTGGACCACTTTTCGTTCGTCTCAATGGTGTATGTTTTGAAATGGTCCGGCACTAAGAGTAGGTGTGATTTATCTTCAATCTCTCACCTTCTTAGCCACCCATCTACACAGGGGGGAGGAAGACCTCTCTGTTGAAGAAGAAAAACACCTTGTTGCTCTTCTCAACATAGAATTCCACGATTGCTTTGCATGGAAGTATACAGAAATGAAGGGTGTGCCTCCTAAAGTGGTCAAAACATACCATCCCTATGGTAGAGGAGGGAGCAAGGCCAGTGAAGCAAAGAGCCTACCCTATGAACCCCAAATACTCCAAGATGGGCTGGGAGAGGAAATTGAACAACTTATAGATGTCGGATTCATCTATGAGATAGAGCACACAGAATGGGTTTTTTCCATAGTGATAGTGCCCAAAAAGAATGATAAAGTGCGAGTCAAAAAGGTAAATGCTACCATGATACGGGACCACTATCCATTGCCCCCTTCATAGAGCATGCTCTTAAGAGAGTTGCAGGAAAGGAAGCCTATAACTTCCTTGACAGATTCTCTAGGTACAATCAAGTGTTGATCGATCCAAAGGATCGACATAAAACAAAATTTGCCTACTGAATGGGGCACGCATACATACCAAGTCATGCCATTTGGGCTTACCAATGCCCCAAGCACCTTCCAATGCCTAATGTGCATAGCCTATATAATAAGGAATATCTCCAAAAAATCCTTGAAGTCTTCATAGATGAGCTCTATGTCAACTCTATGTGAAAGCACATTTGTGGTGTCTACAGAAAGTGCTAGAGAGATGCCGAGTCTAGAGGATCTCTCTTAACCCTCTCAAATGCCAATTCTTGGTCCGACATAATCTTGGGTCAAATTGTCTCAAATTATAGAATCTCTAACAATGACAGCAAGGTGTGACTCATTCTTGAGCTGGCACCCCTGACCAATTTCAAGGGAGTCCAGCGATTCATGGGACATGTTGGATATTATCGACATTTCATCTTCATGTATGCCAACATTGTTCGTCCCCTTTATGGACTCGTGGTAATCTTTGAATGAGAGGAGTGCCAACATGCATATGATACCCTGAAGAAAGCCTTGGAAAGCGCCCCCATTTTGCGATCTCCAAATTGGGAGATCATATTTCATGTTCACATTGATGCCTCTGCCTTTACAATTGGGTGTGTACTGGCTCAACCCGGAGAACACAATAGGGATTTCCCTATTAGCTTTGCTAGTCGCCAATTAAACGAGGCAGAACAAAACTATACCACCACGAAAAGAGAAGGGTTAGCCATGGTCTACACGGTTAAAAAGTTTTGCCATTATCTTTTGGCGACCAAGTCCATTTTCTTTATGGACCATTAAGATCTGCTTTACCTCAGAAATAAACTATGTACCATTGGCAGAATCACTAGATGGCTGTTAATTTTGCTGGATTGGACTTTATTGTCATGGTACAAAAAGGTTCACAACATGTCTTGGATGACCACATGTCGCACATCCCCAATGGTGAGCCACGTGGGTGTTGATGACCTGCCAATAGATGCCCCCTTGTTCCAGCTGTGCTTTATCCCTGAATGGGGGGAGGAAATTTCACACTTCCTCAACTAATGGCCTACCCACCCAAAGCACCTATCAACAAAGACAAAGTGAGATGCCTCATCAAAAAGGATGACCCCTATCAGTTGATCACAGGATAACTTTATAGGCAAGGCAAAGACATAATCATGAGATGATATGTCCAAGAGGATGAATATGTTTATGTTCTAGAGTAAGCCCACTCGGGATCATAGCTCGACACTTTACAGAGCAGACATCACTGCTCAAAAAATCCTACTAGCAAGATTTTGGTGGCCCACTTTGTTTAGAGGTGCCACAGAATACATCAAACGATGCGATGAATGCCAAAACGAAGAGTGGCAATTCCACAACATAAGGAAATAATTCCCTTGAATATGGTCGTGTCCTTACAAACCATTTGAGAAATGGGGCATTGATTTTGTGGGTCCCATTAGTCCAAATACCCAACACACTTAAGAGATACATTATCGCAACGGATTATTGCATGAAATGGGTTGAAGCTAGGGCCGCTCGAAAAGTTGATGTAAGGTCCACGATGAAATTCCTTTACATGTGTGATCACTCGTTCCTCTCCCTACTACCCCGAAGCCAATGGTCAAGTTTAAAGCACAAACAAAGCCCTATGGAACAAAAGTTGCCACTCTAGGCCTATCGCTTTGCATATAAAGTAGCCACAATGTGACACCCTTCAGTCTAACCTATGGTGTCATGCCTATGGAATTCTTGGTGCCCAGCTTAAGAGTGGCGGTATAGGAAAAGCTTGATGAAACATGCCTCATAGCCATGTATGGCATGATCATGGAGAAACTAAGGTGAAAACACTGGTTTGTGAGACTGAATATTAAAGACAAGGAAATGGTTGCAGGGGATATGGGCTCATGTGGCTTCATGCTATGCTTTGCACTTTCTTGGCTACTCAACTCACTTCCTACCTCTTACTTGTGCTCTTTGGCACCATATTTCTCAACAAGAAGATCCTTAAGACCCAAGGTTATTATGAGGGGTTTGAGCACCCAACCCAATAATCCTCACTCTTGGGTGCCCAAACCCCAGCAAAACCCAATACTCGTACCTTGCAGGAGAGCGGCACCCTTTAATAAGACAACCACAAGCCCATAGAATACAAGAGAACCTCAGGGTGAACACCTTCAACGAAGCAAAACAGTCATCGCCACCAACCTTGTCCTCACACCCATGACTACCTAGAGTAGGTATCCCTAAAGCTCTCCTAAAAGCTCAAAAATTATATGAGAGAAATTGGCACATCTGGTTACCGCCCACGATGGTGCAGCCAACGTGCATTGTTCCTGTTCCTAAGATCCCAGCACTGCAAAAGTTCCAATGGTGGCCTAGGATAGCCTCTGTTGTTCGCCACCAATACTACTGCACAGGACGACAAAGGGAAAGCAAAGATTCATGAGGAAGCCACGGCCATACAACCCCCATCCATTGTCTCTAACAGTGATATACCTTCAACCTTGGCTACTCCACATGCCCTTATCATCCGACTCCTTCAATGCATCCCCACTCAACCACTTGCTCCTCCAACTCCCCATTATCCATAGTCGCTCCCCTCGAGATGAGGAAGCCATGGCCATACAACCCCCATCAATACTACTGCATAGGACAAAGGGAAAGCAAAGATTCATGAGGAAGCCACGGCCATACAACCCCCATCAATACTACTACATAGGACAAAGGGAAAGCAAAGATTCATGAGGAAGCCACGGCCATACAACCCCCATCCATTACCCCCATCCATTGTCTCTAACAATGATATACCTTCAACCTTGGCTATTCCACATGCCCTTATCATCCAACTCCTTCAATGCATCCCCACTCAACCACTCGCTCCTCCAACTCCTTCAATGCATCCCCACTCAACCACTCGCTCCTCCAACCCCCCATTATCCATAGTCGCTCCCCTCGATGAGGCATCCAAGCTTCTAGAGGAGCTACCAACCTCGCCAAAACCTAATTGAAACTGCCTTCTCACTCTCGCAAATTAGGCAAGGAGTAGGTACAAAACCCGCAATGGGCTATTGGCTATATAGTTTTAGGGTACAAAACCTGTTTTACAGGGTGTCACCAAAAAAAAAATCAAGACACAAGCCACGACCATTCACTCTTAAAAGCCATGGTTGTTCACTCTATGAACCCATGGCCGTTCACTCCCCATCTGCTACCCCACGACTGTACCTTTCTGAACCCACGACCATTCACTCAGAGTATCCACAGCCATTCACTTTCAGTCTACTAAGCCACGGCCATTCACTCTCTCAGAACCACATTCATTCACTCTATGAACCCACGATCATTCACTCCCCATCTGCTACCACGGTCGTACCTTTCTGAAACCACGGTCGTTCACTCACAGTATCCATGGCCATTCACTTTCAATTTGCTAAGCCACGACCGTTTACTCACAAAAGCCATGGCCATTCACTCTCACTTTATTTACCCACGGCCGTACGCTTTCAAAATCCATGGCCGTTCACTCCAAGAACCCACACTTGTACCTTCCCAAACCCATACCCTCTCCAACCTCGCCGCCCCCCTAAATGCCATCATGTCGAGACCCAACAACAACAGGAGGAAGCCCAGCGCAAAGCGTAAGAAGAGGAGGATATCCGTCATCGGACTCCTAGTTTTTCGATGAGAATCTCATTGAAACCCCCAACCCCAGAGGCCTCTACTTCCCCTCTCCACCTCCCACTTTTCCAAAAGAAGAAACCTCATCACCCTCCTCCTTTCAAAGGCACACGATGCATACTTTGCATTGGGTAAACACGGGCCATTTCCGCTCCCACGCCACCTACCCTACTTAAGGTGTCAGATCCACCCATGGAGCCATAAACAATTTTTCCCAAGGCTTTTCCAACCTTGCTCGCGATCTAGTCACCTTGATGATGGATTCTATGCAACGTTAGCAGGAACAGGTGACAGCCGCCCAACAGAAAATGCTCTTGGCAGAGGTGGGCCACTAGCGAACCCAGGAGACCCTCTAGGAAGCCACCCTTGCCAACCACCTAGCCACCGCCCTTGCCATAGTAACAGAGCTCCAACAACAGCTCTAGCAGAGGCAGCTCAAGAGGCTACCCCCACAAGGCCACCTAAGCCCTTTCCCTCGTCCCCACAAACGAAACCCAAGAGCTTCAGCGAAGAGCTACACATGCCGAGGCCAAATGCAACCACCTTTGGCTTTCTTTTAGAAAATACCAATAGGTGGTGAAAACAACCCTACTCCAGAAGGATGCCAAGCTGCCTGTGCAGGCTGCGGAAGCCCGAGCACTTTCACCTCAACCCCACCCTTTGGGCTGGTACCCAGCGCAATCGCTCGAGAGGAAG